>NC_048596.1:42283331-42535831 GCF_003668045.3 Cricetulus griseus
AGAGGTGGTGAGAAAGAGAAATGATGGGAAACCAGTATTCCCCCAAGCTGGCCTAGTTTTCCTGTGGCTCACAGAAGTGCTGTCTGGAATCCAACTGCCCTCTCTACAATCAGGCTGAGAGATTGCAGAATTCAGCTTCTTCATTCCCACCAGCAGCCCATTCACGCAGGGGAAATGAGAGAGAGAAAAAAAAAATCATCTTGGCACCAGTCACTATAGGTGCATCTGCCTTTCTTTGTCCTGGCTCTTCAAGCCATCTTTCTCACTAGAAATCAGCTTCTGAGACCAATGGGAACATTGAGGGCCAGGCCAATAAAGACATTGCAGGTTTCATACGTTCTGTGATTTCACTCTATACTGATAAACTAGCAAGGCACTAGAGGCTATCAAACTGTTGGGGAAAGAAGGAAAAGGCAGAGTTCCATGTGAAGGCAGAAAATTCCCCAGCGAGTCCAGTGCCAGGGTTACCAGAAACAATATACCCATCACCCTGCACCTCTCTCATGGCATGCCAAGAGAAACTGGCTGGCCTATGGACTTAAACAGATGTCCTGAATGTGCAAACTGAACCCATTAGAAGTAGAGATGGTGGTGGGAAATGTTCTACAAGTCCAGTTTGGATTTTCTTATCTGAAGGCCAAAATTAGACCCCAACTTTCAAATCTGTATTTCAGACCTTCACAGTATAGCACTAACTGTGCTAGCTAGGACCATGTAAATTACTGTATCAGTGATCTGCTGCAGGTTCAAATCTCAGCTCTCCCTGGATGGATGATGGCCATCAATGCCCTACTTATTTATAAATAGTGATTTTAGACCTATATAATACACATAATGGACTCAATGAATCAGATCATTGTATAGATATAATGCATTTTGCACACAGTACCTGTGAGATAAGGAACATTGGGTGTATCACCTATAATGATGCTGTCATTATGGTGATTTTCTGACCAATAATGAGCATCTATGCTGCAAATTCTTAATTTGTCTGGAAAAAAAGCTTGATGTAGGATCAGATTTCATCTATCCAATCTAATCTTAGTGTCAGTGCAGTATAGGAACACTCATAAAACATTTCTAGAATAGGACAGACACTGAACAATCAAACAACCCACCCTCACCCCTAGGATATATCTAGAAGTCCTCTAGAAGTAGACAGCATTTCATCTTACATTGTTTCCATCTGCAGCAGGTCTTCCAAACACTCTGCTTCCTCAGAGAAACCATTCACTAGGCCGGCCACCATCCATGACAGTTACCTCACCCATTGTGGACACAGACTTGGCCACTGTCCCTCCACCCACCACCTCTGCTTCCCCCAGTCTTCATCCACACATTTCTAAGGGTGATCTGGAAATTCTAAAACATGGCAACACACTGAAGGTTTCCTCTTGTTACCAAAGCATCCCAAGGCTCTGTGACCGGTTGCTTGGTTACCAATAAGATACAGAGCAAAAGATTCATTAGAAGCTAAAGTACAAGCCCATGATGCCAATGAAGAGTCCCCCCCAAATCCTTCCAACAAAAGGCAACTGTTATATGCACATTTAGACAGTCATTAGCAGAACAGTTTCTGCCATAATAATTGCAAGAGCTTTGTAACTAATTCAATGGATAGGATTTCTAAGGGTCTACAGTAAATGTTCCCTTGGAGGAGATGAAAGCTCAAAGGACTTTAGTTGCTAAAAGAAGATGTGGGTGAGTGAAAAACCAAAATTTTCTTATTACCAACCAGCTCTGTACTGACAAAATTTAAATCATGGCTTATAAAAACTTGGGGAAAAACTGCTTTGCAAGCATCAAACTCCCTATCTTCTTTCTATCTTTTCATGCCTCCAAAAATAACACCTAGGATGGTGCCGCTTTGGGATTGATTTCTTGTGCTAGGATGCTTTCTTCAGACAGAGGATGGCAGAACAAACAAGACAGGTAAGTCTAGAGCCTTCAAAGAGCAAAGGAGATCGGCTGGGAACTGGCGGATTTCCTGATTTGAAACTTTTAATCTTGAAACCAAAAAGGGAGCCATGAGCCTTTTCCCTCTAGAAAGGGAGAAAGAGCAGGAATCCTTTTGTGCTTGTGAAAGAAACAGGTCCACTGAGCATCATCTGTAAATACTCAATAACGATCACATCATGCCAAAATGAAAATCTCTCACTATTTATTGAACTAGATTCCAGGCTCCCAAGCAGTCTTTTAAGTGGGACTCTCTAAGGACCTTCTAAATGCTGTCTCAGTGTCATTCACCTTCATTTAGAAGTTAAGTATCTTCATCGCCATTTCAGAGTTAGGGGTTAACAGAAAGGTTAAACAAATTATATAAACTTATATTAAAAGTCTGAAATGAGAGAGACCAAGGTGTATGATCCCATGGGGATGGCATTCTTTCTATGAAAAATTAAGCAACATACCTAATTATTTTTAGGATAGTATATTTTATCTGTACATAGCACTCTACAAAGAAAAGGCAAAAAAATAATAATAACAATTGTGTTAACTGCACAGTGTCTCTTCCTGAATCCTTGCTATTTTCTGTCCCAACCCATGTGGCTTGAGATTTGAAATGCTATTTAAGTCTCAATTTCCTTCAGAAGCTAACCTCTGTGGAATAAAATGCTGTTAAGGGGGGAAAATCTTTTCTGTCATTTGACTTTAACTTATGATAAATTAGCTTCAACTAGTTTCTTAGAAAATTGCCCAAGAAATGACTACAGAAAATTAAATACCAAGACTTCAAAGAGGCAAACACACAGCCTTCAAATTCCGACCTCAGAGAATAATCCTCCCTTTCTCGTGCTTTGGTGAGATGCAAGTAAAGAAATCTTACTAGGGCATGGTAATGAACCATCTTTCAAATGACTTTTCTATCAATCTGCTTTTCAAAGGGTAATAAAGTGATGATTATTTCTAGGCAGTTTCTGGGAAGTTATCATCTCATTTTAATAGTCACCAGGAAAGGACTGCACTCAGGCATTATCACCAATGGTGATAAGGGTAAGAACTGGTTAAGAATTCAATAGACAAGGTATAGGTTGTTAAAAGCTATTTCCTAGGAAATTAAAACAGACAGACATCAAAAGAATCATACTGGGTCTTAAAGAGTTGGTAGTCATTTCCTTCTAGGTTAAAAATGTAGATATGATTTACTACCTAGTGAATGAAATTCACTATCATTTGAAGATTGTGCTATTTCTTTTTAAAAAATATTGTTGGCCTCATGTTGTGAGCCAAGTCTTATACTTGATCTGATGAAAAACATAAGAGGACCTGAGAAGGGCATGTGTCATTACTTCCAAACCCAGAGTTTTGGCTCTCATCTAAAACAACAGTCAGCAACAACAAAACATTCATTAAGTACTGACTGGATGGTTATTGGGAACTCTTGGCATTTGTTTTACAAAGTCAGAGTGAGGAATGCCCCAAATTATATTAAATCTCACTCCTCTGAGATGCGTGCCGCCTTAAGACAGCAAGGGGATGGGCACCACTCAGAATCCAGAGATGGAAAGTCCATTTGTCAGGAGACTCCATACACTAGATTACCTGCACAGGAAATTCCTGATCTCTTCTCAGACCCTCACATCCAGATCCCACCCAGAACCAAAGCTCTGCACATAGGAAAGGATTGTGTGGTTCATCTTCACTCAGAGGTGCTAGAATTTCCATGTCTTCTCATTTACCCTAACTCTTCAATCACAACCGGAGCCCACTGTTCTAGCAGGGAGGGTACAGGACCAGTCTCCAAATCTGACATCTGCCTGGAAGTCAAATATCTCAGGACTTAGTAGAGATCCAAACTTAGAACAAGAAGAGGAGGAAGAGGAGGAGGAGGAGAGGAGGAGAAGAGTGGAAGGAAGAGAGAGGGGGAGGAAGGAAGGAAGGAAGGAAGGAGGGAGAGAAGGAAAGGAAGGAAGGAAGGAAGGAAGGAAGGAAGGAAGGAAGGAAGGAAGGAAGGAAGGAAGGGAAAGAAAGAAAGAAAAGAGACATGAAGCTGTTGGAGAGCAATTATTTGGATCTCACCCCCACAATCTCACCAGTGCTGCTGCTGAGAAAGGATGCTTCACAAATAACCACTGAAGACCATTGGCTAAACAACCAAGCACTGCATTCTCTTGTGATCACAAGTCACTCAGTCAACACTGTCACATCATATGCAAGCAATCCCAGTGATCTTTGCCCAGCAGTTCTTTTTTTTTCAAATAATATTCTGTAGTTGTTTTTCTTAGTGTTTGTTTAAAAACAAAAAAGCACACCACAAAAGTTTGCAATCAAGTGTTTGTATTTGCTTTCAAGTTTCACTCCAGTTTACAGGTATTTTGGTCAATAAATTGGTGCATTTGGTTTGGCCCTTGCATAGGTAAACTCTGCCCTTTCTAGAGTTGAGCACAGCACTGAAGTGAGACCAACAGATCTCTTAATGATTTAGAGACTGGACAATACTGCTAAGCACCACCCCCCAACATTATTAATATTTTATCCTCACTGCCAATCACTGTCTCATGCAAGCGCATACTTAAGGGGCTGAGACAAGAGGATTGGGAGTTTGAAGGAAGTCTATGCTACACAGAGGAAGGAGGAGGAAGAGGGAAGAAGGAAGGGAGAGACGGAAGACAGAGATAAGAAATTGTCCAAGTTTCCCACCTCCTACCAATGAAACAAAACAGAATACAGATGCATCCTCAAAATCACATGAACCAAATACAATTTCTTTCCACCCCACCATGCAACACTTCCTCTGAAGTGCAGCCTAAGGAAGCAGGAGTCCAGATTTCTAAAGTAGACTTAGAAGTCAGTCAACGAATGTAAGTACTAAAGACAAAGATAAGCTGAAAATATTTAGGCCTAGGAAGTTTACTGCTGGCCAATGGGAATGCTAAGAGGGGGGTTCGGTAGGTGGAGGGGAACCATCTCTCAGTCCCAGGCTTTTCTGTTGCTAGTGTAAAACATCATGCTTGTTCCGAGGCAGGGCAACCATACCCAGCATGCAACAGGGAGCTGCCCCCAATGTAAGGTTGCTTCCAGGGACACCTTCCTTCAAGCTCCAGAAACTGATTAAGTGTTCAAGCCATCAGAATGCTGCAAAGGAAGAAAAAAATACATGCAAGACGTTTCAACCTGAGATGCATCTTTCCCCACAGGACTGGCAAAGGAGAATGTAGATATAATGGGATACAGTACCAAGAGGGAGAGAACGAACAGAGTGGCAATGGTCTCTACCTTAGTGTCCTGAGCTTAAAAAGTGAAACCTTTATTAATAGTTTGCAGGATTACATATCCTCATTTTTGCCTTTAAAAAAGTAAAGGGATGTAAGGAAAATTAATTTAGATTTGTCCTTTTCCTTTGTTCCAAGGAACTGAAAGAGCCCAAGCATCATGTGATTTGATGACATAATTCAAAGCATCTAGAGTCTACCAGTCTACTTGGACTTTTTAATGGCTATTTCTGCTCCAGCCTGGGTTAACAGACATTCATCCCAGTGTCTTCCCTATTGGTGCTATTCAAACCTTGTGCTGCTGTAGACGGAAGAGGAAATCACATATATTCTTAATGTATGCATAGGTATATGAACAACCCTTGGATGAAATGATGAGATGACTAGCAGTAGGGACAGAGTCTGCGAACATAGTGAAAAAATAAATTAATTCGTCCCCCAGTTCTTCAGTGCACAGCATTCTACTCCAACAGTTCCAAGCGGTCAGCTGAAGCAATGAGGTATAAATGAAAGTATTCCTGGTGGGCTCATCTGGTGTCTTCATGCAGAACCAGGAGATGAGAATGTATGGCAACATTCTGCTCAGAGGTCAATACCCAGGAGGAACCCTCCATTAGACACTGTGTCCTCTGGGCAACGAAAGATGAGGCTCAGGGGACACCTCCAGAGAGTTCCACATTGTAAAGCCATCCTGACAGAGATTCTGACACAGCCAGGGTCATGTCAATCAGTGTACATCACCTAGAGTTCAAGGCAAAAGGAGCTAAGGGACCTTTAGCCTCTTTCTCATCACCCTTTCTATAGGCGTGTGTGATCTTCCAGGGAACTTCTATTCCTGTCTCTTGCTGGAAGCCCCTCAGCTGGTTCAACGTTTTTCTCAAGTCCTGAGTTGCAATGTGCCCTCGCAAGGGAATAATCATTTCTTTTTAAATCTACAAAGAAAACAAGACAGTCTTAGTAGATGTCTTAGGATACATTAAATCATGCAGATGGACTGAACTTCAGGCTTAGTCAAAGTATTCAGGGAAGGCTCTGGCCACCACCTAGTGGAGCAAAATGTGTCTGACCAAAATTAAATGAGGCCCAAAAAAGACACAGTGTTAGTATTTAGGCATTTGTACTGGTCTGCCCTTGGGAGGCTCAGCTGGAGCCACTAAGAGCACCACTAGTGACTATTCACTACATTCCCTTTCAAAGGGGCCCTGCCCACCTCCCATCCTTCTCTCTCTTTCTCTCCTTCTCTCTGTTTTCTCTCTCTGCCTCTCTTTCTTCTCTCCCACTACTCCTGTCCCCCTCCCCTTTCCTCTTTTTATGATTCTTTTCCCCTAATAAAAAAAAAGCCCTCTGCTTGAACTCTATCTTTCTCTCCTGAGCCGCTTTTTTTTTTTTTTTTTTTTCAATTACAACACATGGGAACCTTAGGAAGGACCAGAGGGATGAGTCAAATTGCTGACTTTAGATTCCAAGGCTCAGCTTTCTAAAGAAAGCTGCCCACATCTCTTTGACGACCTCTAAAAGCTTCATCAAGCTGGACAGTGGTGGCACACACCTTCAATCCCAGCACTCGTATGGCAGAGGCAGGAGGGTCTCTGTGAGTTCGAGGCCGACCTAGTCTACAGAGTGAGTACCAGGACAGGCTCAAAGCTACAGAGGAACCCTGTCTCGGGAAAAAATAAAAAATAAAAGCTTCATCAATCAAAGGTCACATGAGATGTTTCTTAAGCCCTTCCCCTTCCATTTAAAAAGGAAATTGAAAGAAAATTCTAAAGGATCATCTTTGGGAGGAAACTATAAGGAAGGGAGCATTGAATGTTGAATACATCTTTCGTGCTGTGATTCACGAGTGGATTCCAGCCTGCAAATGTGGGGTTATTCGGATATTCATCACTTCCTGCCTCCCTCATTTAGAGCTCTGACCAACCCCAACCCCTTCCTGGCTTCCTAGTGACCAGTGCAGAAGACACCTGCTGTACATCAACTTCTTTGCCCATCCACTGTGAGCTCATTATCAAGGGCAGTTATAAGAGGATAGCCTTGCTCTTCGTTCTATTAATTAGTTAGCCTAACTGGGCTCAAGGACTGGGAGCTGATGGGTGATGGGTGTAGGGAACCAAGATTGTCACTCAGGGGTTGACTGTGCAGATAGTGTGTGTGAAGCCCTGGGCTCCACCTTTGGTGCCAAGAGGAAAACCTGATAGCTTTTGTTTTACTTTTTTATGTTAAATGGTGATTTTTCTAGACGAAAACATTAACATATATATAAGCATATATAATATATATTTAATAATATAACCAACGTTTACTGACCATATACATAAAATAAATCTTCACACCAACTTTGTAAGACAAGTACAATTATCTCTTGCTTGCAGATGAAGATACTGAAGGCCAAAGCCTTATAGCCAGTAAAAAGAAGAACTTGGGTATATTAGCCCTGCCCACCTGCCTGCCTGGATCTAGATTCAAAATTCTTATGCATTGCCTTAATGTGCCTCTGCCTTAAAAATAAATGAAACATGAAGACTTAAATGTACTTCTAATTCTATTCCCCAAACCAAACATTTTTATTCAATTGCCAATGATATGAAATGATAGTATTTCTTTATTTCCACTTCAATATTAATTTTTAAAACTAGAGTTTTAAAACTACAGACAGAGAAATCTGAGTGAGCACTCGAGAAATTCTTGCAGTTTGTAAATTATTCAACAATTTGAGTGAGTAGGGATGAGAGAATGTTAAAAGGAACAAACTTACATTTCACTAAAAAACAAAAACAAAAACTGGGTGGTGGGATGACTCATCAGATAAAGGTGCTTGCTGCCAAGCCTCATGACCAGAGTTCAATCCCCAGAACCCACATGGTGGAGGAAGAAAATAGACAATTCCAGCCTAGAGCCTACCATGGCATGCCTACATGAACCCTTAACCATACTCAGCAACTAACTGGGCACAAAGATTGGAAGCAATGAGTCTCCCTGGCCCCTGGCTGATCAGATATAGACCCAGGTCTTGAAGAATAGAAGCTGCTCTGTCCAGGCTACAGTGAGTCAGACTGGGCAGAGTACAATGCCTAAGGATGATGGTTCCTGAGCAGATTCTAGCACGAAACTGTGGGAGGATATTGTTTGTTTTTGTTTTGTTCTTTTTTGTTTTTTTGAGACAGGATCCCTCTGTGTAGCCTTGGATGACCTAGAACTCACTTTGAAGACCAGGCTGGCCTGGAACTCACAGAGATCTACCTGTCTCTACTTCTTGAGTGCTGGGATTAAAGGCATATGCCATCAATACCCAGTCAATGTTATTTTTTGTTTTGTTTTGTTTTTTATGTTGCTTAAAGAGGCAATACTATTGTTTACAGTAGCAGGATCTGGGACTAGTGAGATGTCTCAGCTAGTAAAAGGTGGCTCCCCACAAGCCTGGTGACTGCAATTTGATCCTCAGAATTGACACATTAGAAGGAGGAAGTCACATCCCCACAAGTTGTCTTCTGACCTCTTTGCAAGCCCAGTGGTGCTTGAGTACACACACACACACACACACACACACACACACACACACACACACACACACACACACACACTTCATCAAAATTCAGTGTATGAGGGCTGGAAGTGTAGCTCAGTGGTAGATTGCTAGCCTAGTATGACAAGGTCCTGGATTCTAAGGCTGCTGCTGTAAAACAAACAAACAAACAAACGAGCTAATAAAGGGTCAATTGTTACAGGATAAAGTAATGCTTTAACTGACAGTCTTTCCTTCCCTTTGGGTCACACCCTCTCTGGTGCCCAATGAGCAAACTGGAACAGGATAAAAATGCTACAGGCATGCAGTCTGCAAGCAAACAGGACCTGGGTTGGAAGAGAGGAATGGGGCCTTCCATCCCATTTCACTCCCTTTAAGTAGGTGGAACTTTTTTTGTGGAGCCACTGTGACAAGCATTGGGCCCAGGGTTGTTTTATCACATTTTGGCAGAACCTCAAGCAAATCCCTGTCCTTTAAATCCCTCCTGAGACTTGAAATGTTTCAGTCAGAAAGTCAAGCTTGTGAATGACTGCGAATGAGATAAAAATGTGGTTAAGATTTTTCGCTCGATCCTGAGTTATAATAACTGTTATTCTATGAAAGTTTCTCAGAAGAAACAGAGTCTCCGACGCTTACCCGGCAGCCTGAGCTTCCCACAGCAGGAGTTGCAGCGATGTTTTGCAATGAAGTTTCTAATTGCATCTTCCCCTAAATTGGCTGGTCCAAACACCATCCCTCTTGATCTAGAGGAAATATCAGAATATCAATTAGATCACAGCCGAGGAAAAGGGGTCCAACTAGGATTCTCTGAGATTGCGAACAGTATCCCATAGTAACCTAGCCACTTAAAGGAGCCAACAAAGAACAGAGCACTTTGGGGAAGTAACAATGTTAGGTTTGCAAATTTAAAATTCAAATGCACTTAAATCTTTGTACCCAACCCAAGACCTACTGTGAAACTCATTCCAACACTAATCTGATAGAAGAGTGAATTTTCGATGTGCTACATTAAAACAAAATATAGTGAAACCTTTTTTAATGCATATGGGGTGAGAGAATGACATTCATTACCATATGCTCTACTGAAACACCCCAAAGGTAAAGGATAGAGTAACTTTGCTACAGAACGCACCTTCTAAAAAGATGTGCACTGCGCATACCCAAATACTTTTTTGAAAATGACTCTCCCCAAACCAAAAGCCTCACTAGCCACCAGAGCCAGTATTCCTGGCTTTTTTCAAAGCCACTTTTGACTCTGCAAACTGGTTTAGCTGGGTTCTTCATGGGAAGTCAAGACAACTATTAGCCAAAAGGCTTTTAGAAATAGACCGCAGATACCCAGGGTACATAACAGAATTCATCACAAGTAGTCTCAGTATCTCTGAGACACGTTTTGAACATTCTAATATAAAGATCCTCTGCAGAGTCTAGGCTCACTGTTCACACAAGCATTATTGTGTAGATTTTGACCCTCCACCCAACACAGGACAGAACACACCAGGAGCGCCTCCAAAGAAAGTGTATGAAAGCTAATATTTTATTTTAATGACATGCATAGTGGAAACAGCGCATTTTAAAATCTGAACTCAATTACCGCTCTTAAATACCACGTCTTAAGAAAGAGGCGAAAAAAAATCCAGCCGACTATCACAAAGGGAAACAATAAACTTTGTTTCTGAGGAATGCGGTTTCTCAAAAGGGACATGGTGTAAAAATGGACTTTTTTTCCATCCGAGGATTGAAACATTTATCTCAATTTCCACTTCCTTTTGGCAGAAGAATAGTGGGTCTCTGAAGATGTGCCAAGCTCGGAATGAGGGCTGATGTCAATTTGATCTCAGATTGCCTCCCGCTCTGTGCCGGGGAGGTGGAGAAAACCTCTTGGGAAGACAGAGTGGAAAGACACTGGGGATTAACTTTCCTGGTCACTCAATGGCTCTCACAAAACACAGCTCTGGTGGTATTTACCCAGTAGCATAAGCCGCCTCTTGTTAACTCTGTCTCAATTTCATTCCAGCTGGTGAGACACTGCTTCAGTCAGGTGAAACCAAAGGTGGCAAAAAAAAAAAAAAAAAAAAAAAAAAAAAAAAAAAAAATAGCAGGATCACTCAGTATTTAGACCAGAACTCTCTGATCTGATAAGTGAGAGATGAGGGTATTTGTTCAGTCTTTAGCATAGAAGACTCCCTTTGGAGTCTCTCTGTGACCTCCCTGGAAAATTTCACTTGTTTGCATACCATACCAGCTATTTCTGTCCTTCCAGGAAGGTATGAAGATACCCAACTCAGATATATATTTTCAAGTAATATCTAGAAGCTATTTGTCTCTGAGAGCTTCATGAAAATGAAATGAAATAATCAAAATCACTATAAGATGTGTATGTCAGGGTCATGGGGGCTCCCGGAGCAGAGAGAGTGAAGGAGTTGCAGGGACATTCCATTTGCATGTACACCCCTCAGCATGCTCCAAGCTTTGCAGTTTCGGATAACTAAGTTTTCCAAGAAAACACAACTAGCTGTTTTCCAGATTTTTTTTTCACAAAACAGGAAAAGCAGGTGGTAGCTTGGGTCTACATACAAGGAAACGCTAATTAGTGCCATCTATACATAGTCACTAAAGAACATCTCATCACCATTTCTTTCTTGTCAAATGCTCACAACCATCAGGCAGTAGGCTAAAACGATACGGTCCCAAACTGCCAATAGATGAGGTACATCAGGGAGAGCTCGAGACAGTGGGAGGAGGCATGAGAAAGGATACCGGACTCATTCTACAAAGCCCTCATAACAACTGTTCCCTTCCATTGACTCTTTCACCTTGCAGGGATGTTGGAACCTTGAGCGAGCCTCAATTTTCCATTTGTAAACTAACACACAGAGTTGTTGCATGGGCAAACTCAGTCGCTAGAATCTGTGTATCTCAGACTGGAATTTATACCAGTTCACCAGAAGATTTTATGAAAGTTCAGATTCTGGTTCCTTAGGTATAGAGAAATCCAGAGACCATGCATTTCCAGCCTTGTCCCTGATGGTGATATTGACCCAGGGTTCACACTTTGTTTAATAGATTTTACACATACAAGGTTCACTGATTAGTTAGATACAATTCTAATGGAACTAATTGGTTGAGAGAAAATAAAACTAAAGGTCTCTGTGAAAACTAAATACCCAGAGTTGGTTGTTTCCACAGTGAAACCATTCCACCCATTTCAGGAGACACTATTCTCAAGTTATGGAAAACAAAGTTGATGTGATAATTTCAGAGGACTGCACTGAGGAACTTAAAAAATACAGGAGATAATGCAGGAAGAGACGACTGGAATTGGAGGGGGGGCATTTGGGAGACGATGTGAAAACCTAGTGCAGTAGAAACTCCCTGAAATTTTCAAGATTGACCCTAGGGAAGACTTCCAGTAATGGGGGATATGGAGCCTGAACTGGCCATATTCTATAATCAGGCAAGCTTTCCAGAAGCAGGACTGGGACCCCTAACCCAGCCATAAAACCTTCCACCTACATACAGTCTGTCCTGTCTCAAGATATGCTAGGGTAATGGTGGCACAGAACTTGTGTGACTGGCTAACCCATGACTGGTCCAACTTGAGGTCCACATCCCAAAAGGGAGTCCACACCCGACACTGCCTAGAACCCCAGGAACCAGAGGCTAGATAGCCTAGAGACTCACAATGTAACCAAAAATACTGGGAAATATTTCAATGAAATGATTACTAATGATATTCTGCTATACTCATAGATTGGTGGCTAGTCCAATTGTCACCTGAGAGGCGTCAACCAGCAACTGCTGGAAGCAGATAGACATCCATAGCCAAATACTGGGCAGAGCCAAGGGAACCCCACATAAGGAGGTGGAGGATGCAGGATACCCTGAGAACATGGCCCACAGAATCAACTAAGCAGGGCTCCCAGGGGATCACAGAGACTGAAGCAACAATCACAGACCCTATATGGGTCTGAGCTAAGCCTTATGCATATGTTTTATGGTTGTGTAGATGGGTGTTCTTGTGGACTCCTAACAGTGGGAGTGGGGGTGTCTCTGATTCTTTTTCCTGCTCTTATGACCCTTTTCTAATGGGTTGTCTTATCCAGACTTAATATGAGGGTTTGTGCCTAGTTTTATTTTAACTCATTATGCTATGTTCAGTTGATATCCCTTTTTAAGAGAAATGGGGGAGGAGTAGATCTGGGGAGAGGGAAGGTGTCAGGAGGCCTGGAAAGAGTGGAGGAGGGAAGAGAAACTGCAGTCAGATTGTAATGTATGAGGGAAAACAGAAAAAAATTACAGAGGCCAGGGCCCTATTCAGTCGATGCAATAGAACGCCAAGCATGTTTTTTTCTAATTCTGCAAGTGACTTTAATAGACATTGAAGCTCACTTTCTATAGAATGCAATTAAATACCTAACTGTCAAGTAGGATAATATAATCTTAGCTTTTTAAAAAGATGGAGTATTCAGGTCATATTAAGTGTTATATGCCAAGGTCAAAATTTAATGAACAATAGACAGAGTACACATAAACTGAGTTCATTATGTATGCAAAAAACTGAAAAATGTAAAGAAAGATCTCATATAAAAAAAAACTTCCTAATACAAGCCCTTGAGCACACAAGACTGCTGAAGAAATAATATGCTTAGCAGAAAACACTTCCGCTCTGCTAAAATAAAAAATAAAATAGTCCATTATACTCTCAAGTCCAACATGGACTCTATAATCAAATAAAAACCATAGGAATTGGATGCTGCATGGGAATCCTATGGGCCATCTGTCTCTTCCTCAGCCTACCCGAGCCTATAATAGCTAATAAGCTTTTAGTAGATGAGGATCTTCTTAGGGTACCTTGTAGATGAACCATATTCACATTCAGTAAAAATCACTCAGTGAAAGAATGGGGTAGTAAAATAGTGATTATTTGATGAGAACCAGGAAAAGAACAAGCAAAACTTTTACATTTTGTTGTGTCAGGAATTTCAACTTACTGAGTCCTACATGTTTTCTATGACCTGGCAACCAAGCATAAGCTCTCAGTTTGACTAAAAAAGTAAAAATAAAATTGTCAGCCCAGCATAGGTAATATAATCTCAGCACTAAGGAAATAGGGGCTCACCAGAGCTCAAGGCCACCACGAGCTACACAACAATGAGATGTCGTCATAATTAAAAAAGAAATTCTTTAAGAATTAAAAATGTCATTCGACGCATGGTTCTCAAAGTACCTGCAGGCCTGTGGCATCAACCTCTCTGGTAATTCTTAGAAATGAGGCTCATTTGGCCACACCTCAAAACAACTAGATCAGAAACTCTGGAGGCGAAACACAGCAATCTATTTCAACAAGTTCTCCTGGTGACCATGATGGCAGCTCACACACAAGCATTGTTGCTCTTCAGACTGATCACAACAACCACTGTTGTCCTCAATATTGATCAGTCACCAATCAATCACCACCACCCCCTCTTTGTATTCCACCTTAACAGAACGCCTAAGAGCCTTAGTGCCAAAAAATCACAAGTTGTCCTTGGAATTCAAAAGATGGGTGAATGATTCATCCCTCTATATTACTTGGTTCCAAATTAAGTTACACACTCCAATGATACCTCATATTTAAGCACTGTGGCTTTGAGTCCTCATCACATGGCTGTTATAGAAAGAACAGCACTTTGTGTTCTCTGCTCTTACCTGCTTTGCCTGTGAAGAGACTGCCTGGGCTCAAACCACCATTCCACAGTAAAGACAACAAAGGAAGTGGCTTCTGCTACAGCATCATTTTTTACTCCAAGCTAAACTTACACATTTTCCCCCTTACATTTAGACCAATAGAAAAACGAAAGAGTCAAATATGCAATGGAAGCTGGAAATTGCACTGTCCCTTATAATGTCTGCTCATGCTTACTAACCCAGCTCTAGAATTAAACTTATTTCATTCTCACTTTTTTACTCATTTCCTAATTTGAAGTGGCTTAGAAAATCTTGTTTTAAGTATAAGAATCTTCATTTAAGTCTAAAAATATTGTTTCATATCTATGTGCAATAACTGTTGGAAAACTTCTCTGGGATCTACTACACATATATGTTTAAAATTCCTTCAAGAAAGTAAAACAGTCCTCAGCTCACAATGTCCTGGCCATTTCCACTGTCTTATTTTGATTTTGAAAAAGTGCTGGGGGTCGATGGTTAACAGCACTGGGTGCTTTTCCAGAGGACTCAAGGTTTAATTCTTAGCACTCACATGGCAACTCACAACCATCTATAACTCCAGCTCCAGGGGATCTGATGCCCTCCCCTGGCCTCTTTGGGAACCAGGCACTCACATGAAGCATAAAAATACATGTGGGCATAAACATATATATATAATATAATAATAAATCAATTCTTAAGTTATAAAAAGCCATTAAACTTTATATAATCTATGCAAATAACAAAGCACTACATGATACACATTAATATATACAATTCTTATATTTTCTGCAGCAATTAAAAGTAAGGTTAAAAACATGAACAAACGGAATGCAATCTTCTAAGTTATATAGCAGGTAAGTCAACTCACTGTTTGTCTTCAGGTTTTATAACAGATGGGTCTGTCAAATTTTCTCCAACACCTCAAAAGAAGAAACAAAATTCATTAAGCAAATGGGGATTTGTTTTCTAAGAAATGCAGAAAAATAATAACCAAATTCTGCTTCCTTATTTTGAAGGTTACATTCAAGCCAGATGTGGTGACTCACTCCCGTAACCCCAACTAAGGTGGGAGAATTGCCACTAGTTCAAGGCCAGTCTGAGATATATAGTAAATTCTAGGCCAGCCTGATCTACAGTGTGAGACCCTATGTCATTCGCTCCATAGTAGGTAAGCTTAAAAAAAAAACAGCATAATTAAATGTGCTATGGAAATTGTTTAGGAAAGTTGGGAAAATTATTGAATCCAGTATCTCCAACAACAGCCCCCTCTGAATTAATGAACATCTGGCCACAAATTAGTGTTTTAATGGTGTTATAAGACTTGATGATAGTATTATCTGTCAATAGATCTCTGTATCTGCCATTCATTTACCAGTTGTATGCATTAAGACATCCAATTTTATTTTCTCTAATTCTCATGAAAGGGAAATATTATCCTCATATCCTCAATTTACATCTTATCCTCATTTACATCAATGAGTACATTGATGTTCAAAGGGATTGAGGAACTTGCCAAAGATGGTGTATCCCTTAAGTGGCCATAACAGGATTAAAGCTGGGGC
The DNA here is from genome assembly GCF_003668045.3 of Cricetulus griseus. Classification (NCBI taxonomy): domain Eukaryota; kingdom Metazoa; phylum Chordata; class Mammalia; order Rodentia; family Cricetidae; genus Cricetulus; species Cricetulus griseus. The sequence goes on from NC_048596.1 coordinate 42,299,321, forward strand.
AATGCTTGTGTTCCTCCCACTAGTTCATGGTCTCCTTAGATGGCCTCCATCAGTGCTCAGCAAGGGCAAGGCCCTGGGAGGTTTTGCAGATACAGCCTCTGTGCATCAAAGAGACACATCAAATGCTCTATCTATATACAGCACTTATAAACAGTAGAATAAAAAGGCACCAAATTCTTGATCTGAGAGCTGGCTCCACCTGTGTGTTCAGTTGAGGAAACTCTTTGAGGTGGATGCTTACGCTCTGTTCATTTTGGGGGATGTATCTTCAATAAAATTTAGTTTTGAAAGAAAAGAGCAAAGCCTCCAAAGACAACAGAGGTGCAGTTTAAGGTTGAACTTAATCAGAACTGGGTTTGACACCCAACCTCTGTGATGACGTGCAGGCAGTGAGGTGGCTAGTTCCCCCACAGTGACAACAGTTCAGGGATGCCAGTTAGACAGTGATGAGCCACCTAGGCACACCCAACAACTTCTGAGATTGTTTCCTGACCGGGGCTTTTGTTCTCTGCTTGCAAAATGCTAACTTTGTAGGGTGATTACTCAAAAGTTATATGGATTTTAGAATATTACTCTGTTTTGCTAATTGCTGGAAAAAGTGCATGTGTTGTTGAAGTGGAAGGGGCAAATTTCAAGGGACCCCACCCCACCTCTAGATAAAGAACTACAGAAAACTAGGGACTGCTGAGAGAGAGGGAGAGAGAGAGAGTATTGGACTTCTCCAGGGAAGAGCCCCCACATCAGTTAACTAATACCAATTGGTTCACCATTTGCAGGAGGGGACTGTTTCATGACTCTGTCAACCTGGTGAATGAAGCTAAGAGGCCCTTTCTAAAAACATTTTAGAATGTATGATTTAAATATATAACAAAGGAAATCTATGATCCTGAAAGGGATATATCAAAGCATTTTAGCTGCTGCATTACAATACAAATATGCGCTTCTTTATTAGTACATTCAACAACCAGCACTACCCTGGATCTTTTTTCCACGATCATATTTAACAATCGATAATTGCAAACAGTATTTTGAAATCTGCCTGCGTCACAAGGTGCTGTGTTAATATCTGCAGTTCCTCTTGCTGATAGTCATGGTGATGATGTCACTGTAGGTTGTGGTCTGGCTAATAATGGAAGATAGTGCAATCCAGTTATGGGCTAGTGGCAATAAAGTTTCTCATCAAAGTTTACAAACTCTCTGAGTGTACCTTTTAACAGCCCCTAGCCTGGCAAGTTTTCACATTGATTTTGAATAGGAAAAGAAAATGTTGGACTGAAACACAAACACAAGTTAAATGTACAAAGCATACCACACTGAGCCCTCATATTTTCAAAGCCACAGGAAGGAGCTCTTTGCACTTTTCTTGTCATCTAGACAAGGAGGGGCATCTGAGGGAGCCCCTGCTTCTCTACAACCATGGAGTGAACAAACAGAATAACAGGCAGAAGTGTATCCCCCAGCACCATGGGTAGACAGATTGATAGTTCAGTCTTTACCATTTTAATTAAACAGGACTGAACTTTAAGCCTGGAGTTTACAGCAATGACTCAAGTGTTAGGCCCATGTCTATATAAACTTAACTTGAATACACATTTTGAGGTGTTCTAATGGAAGAAGGGCTTTACAGCCTGTGAAGAGAGAGAGAAGGCCCCAAAGGCCAACCATTCAATGCCATCCACATCCCTTAGCCAGGCTAAGACACCAGGCTCTTCTAGCCACACAAGAACACCCAACCCAGTCCATTTGGTCTCAGACTCTCCTGATATTTGGAAAATAGAGAACAAGTAAGCATATTTGATATATAAACACCCTGATGATCTCTCTTTACTGATGTCATTATGAGCAAACACCCATACCCAGAGAATGTCCATGGAACTTTATCCAACTTGGCATCCCCAATGACCTTCTATTCCATCCATGTAAACAGGTTACCTCTTTGTAGTGACATCATTCATGGTGATGTGGGTGCTAACTTTTTGCTAGAAATCGCTTTTATTGAATAAAAAATTGAATACTGTATCTCCAAAAGTCCATTGAAAAATGGAATTAGAAAAGAAAAAAAAAAGCTAACCATCACTCTAATTTGAAATACAACTGTCTTTAATTTCCATTGCTGGGAATTAACTGTTGGACTTAAAATGTAATGATGATTATTCAGGCCCTCCCTTGTAAGACTTTTTAAGTGGAAAAAGACCAGAAAACTTCATTAGAGTTATAAATGATGGGAAATAGACCACACCTCTCCTCAGAGTTCAGCTTCCGGGAATGCTATGACTCTTTCTGAGTTAACAAGTTGTACCTTCTTGGAAGAATGGAAGAAGAGAAAGGGAAGGAGAAAAACAATCAACTGCCCTAGTATTTCTTCATCCTTCCTCCTCTCAAAGCAGTAACAAGTGGAGTCTGAAATGGAGAGGAGTCTCCCTGTGGTAGCCCTGGAGCCACTCGGCTAAGGATAGTGCCCTCATACCTGATGCTCAAATTCTACTTTAAAGGGCCATTCAAGGATTACTACTGACAACAGCAGGAAACATTTACTGAGGCCTTGATACATGTAGAGAACTTGCATTACTTGAGCTCTTTAATAATTTAATAACCAAATGACTTCAAGAAATAATATTATTTTTCCCATTTCCAACTGAGAGAGGTGGGGTTTAGGTGGTTGTTCCTCAGGGCATACAGCTAGTTCGAAGTGGAGACTGGCAGAAACCATCATCTTTCCAGACACTAGAAATGCTAGTAAACAAAGGGCATTATAAAAATGAACAAAAAAAATCTTAAAAATCACAATTTTCCTTTCCAGCCTTGTTTAGAGTTAACTAGTGACAGCATTATAACTTTATAATTACTATTATAGACTCATGTTTTTCCACGAATTCAGCCCAACAATTATCTAGCTCTCGGATAAGTTTCATGCATTTCATGACACCTATTCTGTGGTTCTGTGATGTCTGCTCGGGTCTTCTTTGAAGGTCAATGTTTTGACTTAGTTGACTTGCAGTGGCCTATTTCAGCAATTCACATAATTACTCAGGAAAAGAATAAAGTTAATTCCCTTTCCCCTCCAAGACTATAATCGCAGCATTTGTTCTGTTTAATGTCACTTTGGATTACTAAGAGACATAAAAATCCCCAAACATAAACATCATTAAACAAAACCTTATTCAAGTGAAATACAAAGCACACTGAAGAGTCATCATTAATTCCTTAAAGTTTTGCTTTGGTTGTTTGTTGTTGTTGTTGTTTCTGTTTTTGCTTTTTTAAACAACTCCACCCAAAATTCAAAGCAAAACACCAACAGTGGAGCACAGATGAAAACAATCAATGTCGGCCCAAACAGAACTATAAAACAGATGCCTCTGGCACCCCCACTCTGGGCGTGGAGTCATCAAGTGTTTGCTGGTATAAAAAGCTGAATTCTCTTGGACACACTAATTCAGTTTATATTCCTTCCTGAAAATTGTTTTTGAGCTTTAGAAATATAATACAGCCTTGAGAACACCAGGAATATCAAAAAGGCAGATGCACTTAGTAATATGTACAATGTTTTAAGTGTAGATGGATCCCTGAGCAGATGACACAGATTTCAAAGTGACTTCACAGAGTTCTGGACATTGCTCCTAATGCCCTCTGAGTGTCAGTTTCAGCATTCCCCAGCCTCCTAGCTTGGTTTTGCCAAGGACTGGAAAGGTAAGAAAATCAGAAAGAAAAAGAAGAAAGTTCAGGTTGTTTAAATATACCTTAAGATGGCCATTTCCTCTCAGAATGATACTCTTAAAGAAATCTAGGAGTGCAGGGAGGAGAAAACGATATGTAGGATGGGACCACTTAAGTCTGCTTCCTGCTTCCCCTTTAAGAGCTGTGCAACCCGAGGCAAGTTATTTAAACCTTCTGGTCCTAAATTCCCAATAATATATGCCTCAAGGTGCTGATTCTGGGATTAAATAAGGAAACTTTTATGACAGCTTCTTGGCCAGATCCCTTATTTAAATCCACAGCTCCAGTTCCATGAGCCCAGACTAAACTTGGGCCATAACACAAATTCTATGCCCTCCTTACAGGGAAAGCCTGCTAGAGACATGCTGAATGTGTGGGATTAGACATCCAGCAGGAGGTAGTGATAATGGGAGATACTCTGATGAAAGGTTTCCATTAAATAAGCCTGTACCACAGCCCTCTTTTGGAGCCAAGGACTTCCCTGAACTGTCATATCAAGGAATACATCAAAGAAAGCAAACTAAATCATAAATTGTCAAGGCAATAACCTCAAAATAATGAAAAATATCCAGAATTTAAGCTTTCCCATGTATGTAGATATGTGATTTAATTTTTCTGGGAAATAATAAGACAAGGCAAAGTGATGACACTGAAATGAATGGTACAAAAATCCTTCCCCATGTAGTTAAACATTTAAGATTTAAATAATTAACTTCCTGCCTATCTTTCACCCTCTATCTAAGCAGGAAACATCAGAGTGGGTACTCATGCTCATCATTGTGCAATGTCTCTGAACTAAATACCTGTATCTCTCTGCCAAGCCAGGTAGAGCAGCTCCACGAACCCACCCCAGTCTTTGCGTGATCTCTAGAAACTTTGCCTCCTGCATCTTCAATTAATCACCTTGCAAATCTAAAACCAGCAGTTCTCCCCGGGTATACTCATATGTCCAGTGAGAGAAAGCCAACATCAGCTCTTCCAGGGTGTTGGTGGGGGCAATTTCATCGCCATTGTTGTTATTGTATTTCCGGAACTCTCCTGTCATGTACTTCTCAATGGTTAACCATTGGTTGGCTGAATGGCAGTAGATCAAGAAAACTTCCAGAAACCTGTGATGGAAAAAGAAGTCAATGGTCCCCTAGAAGACAGCAAGCATAGCAGTTACCATACAGAGCACTCTGCCACACATATCATCTACCCTTTGGCCTTTCCATGGAAAGAGGGAACCCCAAAACTGGGAGGTTTGTTCCCAAGCTTATTCGCCTCCCTTTTCTTTGAGAAAACTTGTCAACTTATTTTATGAGTACCAGATCCAACTTTTCATTCTGGACTCTATAAAATTTCTTGTAAAATGGGAAAAAGGGCTTCATTCTAACTCCTCAGCACCAACTTATGATTTTCCTTGATAAATGAATACAAGCTTATCAAGACACCCAAGGGAAAATCATGAGGGTTCATGATCACAAACTTCCTAATTGGTTTAGGATGCTAGGTAAGCAACTAAGCTTTAAATAGATATGTTTGGGGGCCAAAATACTGCTGGGTGTTAGCAACTACACCCAGCATCTTCCTGTCTCATGTGACTGAAATGTTGGTCATCCATCTGTCTGAATGTTTTTTTCTGCTCACATAAGTTCAGGAACTTAAGCCCGGGTATGTCTGGAACATCTAACTATTGTTATACCAGTGTGTATAACTATGGAAGAAAGAACCCTGAAAAGGGTCATGGAGAACTTTCCCTTGGGTCTGATATTTCTCATGTCTAATGGCCTGAGAAGAGGTTAAATGGAATTCTTATAATGAAGAGCCACAATGCCAGGCTTACCCACCTTGGCGTGTAGGGAATGGTTTGTGGTTTGACTTGGTTGAAGGTATAGATGAGTTTTTGGGCAGCTCTTTGCTGTTGAATTTCCTTTAAAAAAGAAAAGAAGAAGAAGAAGAAGAAGAGCTGATTAAAGCGTGTGTGTATATATATGATATATGTATATCATATATATGTATGTATATATCAAACATGTGGTGTGTGTGTGATCCATATAAATTATCCATAATAATTGTAGAAAAAAGAGGTAATGAATTTTGGAGAAAACTTGGGGGAGGGAGGGCATGGAGAGAAAGAAAGGGATGCAAGCGTAAATGCAGAGCTCATGAAATTCTCAAAAAAATAAATAATGGCTCACTAACATATTCTTACTTAAAGATCAAAGATTCTTACTTAAAGATCAAACAGTTCCTAACTGCCCAACATCTAACATCATTTAGCTTCTAGTACTCTATACCCCAAAAAATAAATGTCCTAAACAACAAAAATAATAAAACTCCTCCACCACCGTCAAAAACTATCAAACTCCCTTTGGTTGAAGAAAAACCATTTTAGATAAGGATGTAGCCAGACCTCTATGTCTTTATTCTGTCCATCTTGGCTCTGGGTCTTTCAGCTTCAGACTTACCCTAAGGCAAAGATGAAGCACGGTACTCTCCTGGAAGATTTTATACCATGTCTGTACAACCTCCGGGAGAAAGGACTTCACAATGAAAACCTGCCCAGGCTTGATAACTTCATCCTCAGACCAGGTACTGATGACTCGCATGGCTTTACGGAGGCCCCCATCCATTTCCTCTTGGGACAGCACCTGAATCATGGCTGCTCTCCCATGCTGGGACCAAGAGGACATGCTCTTATCCAGAGTCAGAGGGGAACTCTCTTCAAGCTTGTAGATAGTCACTTCTTCTCCAGCTGCAATAAGAAATGAAAGCCAGTTCATTAAGATAGCAGGTCTGGGGTGTGATTGGTGCCCTAAAGATTGACTCTGAGTCAGTCAGTCCACTTGTCCCTGTGATCAGAGGAAGATGTGGCTAGCAGGAGCGGGAGCATGGGCAGGGCGCAAATCGGCCTGACTTGTCCTCGGATGAAGGTGGGGAGAGGGAGGAATAACGAAGCATCTAATGACATAGAAGAATTAAGTTGTACTTACTGTAAACTAATTAGACAAAAGTAATATTAAGGCTGTACGAATATGACACCACTGTTAGACTTTATTGGAGACATGATTTATAATTAAGGCTGACCTAGCAATCATTACATAGCCCATACTAGCTCCAAATTTCTGATCCTCCTGCTGTAGCCTCCTGAGTGATGAGATAATAGGCACATGCTATGACACCTGGCTCAAGACAACTTCATCTTTTTTGGGGTTTTTTTTTTTTTTTTTTTTTTTTTGAGACAGGGTTTCTCTGAGTAGCTTTGGAGCCTATCCTGGCACTCGCTCTGGAGGCCAGGCTGGCCTTGAACTCACAGAGATCCACCTGCCTCTGCCTCTCGAGTGCTGGGATTAAAGGCGTGCACCACCAATGCCCAGCAAGAGAACTTTATCTTTAGAGACATTTAACCTAGAGTTCATCATTACCAGTCCCAATAAAGGAGCAAGCATTTCTATAACTGCCCTTCATGTAATATTAACTATGCTGTGTACTGTTTGTGAGCTATATGTGTATCTTTGCTTTATGCATGAGCAACATGATGGATTTTGTTTTTGGGGTGTGGTTTTGCTTACATCTATTGCTCCATACAGTGTAATTTTAGCTCACCAATAACGGCATGGTTTTACCCAGTAGGAATCTCTCAGTACTAATGTCAATTCCTGAGCCTCTACTGTTTTCTTTTGTGCCCATTAACAAGTTATGGAAAGCCTCTATTTCCTTATTGGTAAAAGGGAATGATAACATTTGTTTCAGTGGTTTGTTATACAGATCACATATGTTATCGGGGTTACAGCAAACTAGGATCTCAGATACAGACTCGGCCCCACTTCAAAGGACTTTAGACACAACACATTGCTCAACTGCTACACAGCTCCCACTCTGAGCTTAGAGAGCAAGAAGGGATCATTGCTGGACTCAGACTTCACCGATACAGTGTCATAGCTGTGTAAGCAAAGTAATGAGCCACACAGAGTTCCCCTCAAAGTTGTAACTCACTGTGTTCTTATACCTTTACTTCAAATAGGCCTAATTTGCTGTTATCGCTGTTGCCACTGCTGCTGTTTGTTTGTTTGATTATTCTCTGTGAACATTGTATTAAGTTACCAGAAAGGAAGCCATCCATCCCCTCACCCTCGTTTCTAATTCCTTATCAATAATCATATCTGGAGAATGTGTGGTATATTCTCAAAAGTTTATTCTTGATGCCCATGTGGGTGCCACTGGAGAGCTCTTTGGAGTCCTAATTCCTCAAGGCTTCAGAGAAGAGTTATTGGTTTGCAAAATGAGCCAGAGAGCCAAGTGGAAGTAGGCATCTGCATAAACAATCAGAAGCCAACCTGGTCTCTCCCCATTGGAACAGTGTGGGGCGAATGAAGATGGAGGGCAGCGTAGGGACCTTTGTTATGCTGTCAACTGCTTGCACTTTATCCTGCTAGGCAGAAAAACTCGGATACCCTTAGCTAATGCCGACTTGTTTCTCTTGACTGTTCCAGCTTTATATAAAAAAAAAAACTACATTTGCCATCTGAAGAAAGAGCAATCCATGTACATGAAACAAAACAAACAAATACAAAACAACAAAGGGTTTCTCTGCCCATGCCTGTCAGCTTGCAGCATACGGCCGTGTAGTGCTTTCTTCTGTGTTCATTATATAAGGTTGGCTTGTTCTTTTCTTCCTTGTGCATGTCCAGCCTAGAATCACTGGATGCCAGGTGCAGCATCACGCTTGCTTCCCAACTGCTGACCCCTATAGGTCCCATCCCCATGGTCTGAGCGTCTGACCCTAAATGCTGCCCACAGTGGTTAACAAGAATTCCTACTTTGGGAAATGAATTTCCTTCATCCACCACATGGCCAAAATGAAATCTGTGAGTCAAGTGAAGCAACATATTTTTTGTTGTTGTTGTTTTGGAGGGGTTTTCGTTTGTTTGTTTGTTTGTTTGGCACATTCATTCTGCCCTCGCCTAACCTCCAGAAAGGGAAGATTACTCACCGAACAGCTGGATTGGTGTAAACGGTATGGTCTGAGAAAGCCTCATTAAATTATTCCTTTCAATGGCTACAAATAAAAACAGATTGACTACTTTAGGTCAGCACCGATTAAACTTAGAAAAAGCTCCACATATCAAAATACTCATAAATTCCAGAATATTTTATTCCAAATATCCTTTATTTTCTCCATTAGCAAAAATATTATAAATAATAGTTTTAAATATAAAATATGCCTTAGACAATAAGGCTATTTTAGTCTGGGGGAGACTTTCATGTGCGATTATATAACATGGTCTAAAAAGGTGCTATCTCCTTGCTCTCCCATATAGCAAATTAGACACTGACTCAAATACTATGCGAGTCTTTTTTTTAAATGAATTTGAATCTATGTTTCATATTCTCTGGTTTCCTTTTTCCAAAGCAAACCCAGTGCACAGTGGTCTGTGGGGACACCTACTGTTGGTTTTGCAGAGTTAGCCTTCTTTTTCCCAGAGAGAATGGAACACTAATTTTAATTAGAGGCAAGTGATCTGCATTTTCCTGCCAAGAGTCATAGCCTAACAGATCAGAGTCTGTATGAGTTACAGTATTCCTCGCCAGAGACTTCTCTACGGCTGGCAATTAGAGTCAAAATAACAGATTACTGCTGAGCTGTAGGACTCAGTCATAGGAGCCTCGAATGAGGAGGCTGAAATTCACAGAACCATTATTCACCACAGAGGAGGATTCAGGAGAGGACAGTCTATTATGGGACCCTAAACAAATGACCTTCATATGATAAGACTGGTAATTAAAGCCAGCAAGGTCTTTTTCACACTGACTGCTAGACTCTGTAAAAGCCTTGTCCTTGAGTTAGTTATCTCACCCACTGTGAGCAGTGACCATCCAGGAACCACACCAGGGCACAAGTCCAGCTGGTCTATGTTGCTTTGCATCTCAAAAGTATTTGCCTCTTAATTCTCCAATAGCCCTGTGGCAGACTGTCCCTCAGAAAGGGCAAGGACAATCACCCCCACTCTGAAGTGCTAGGAGGCATTGCTGAATAACAGAGTCGGCCCCTTGACATGTCTGTTTAATGGCCACTTTGCAAGGCATGTTTGTGGGGTTATTCTCTGAGGGGTGGCATCTATTCAGTGGTTATGTTCACTAAGGGAACTTTCAAGTTCACTGAGGACTTTCAAATCTGCCCTTTTCCCAATGCAAAACATTAGGATCAGACTGGGAAATGGCTCAGTGATAGAACGCTTGTCTAGCAAGGCTGTGGGTTCAAGCCTCAGCAAAGTAATTAAAAGGGAACCGTACAAAGGAAGTTGTTCCAAACATTAAGATATTTGGATTTTGGCTAGCACTGAGCTTGCAAGGAAGTTTTAGACACCAAGAGCATCATCTCCTTCAAAATGTGAATTTACCAACACACGCGCGCGCGCGTACACACACACACACACACACAATTTTTTAAGGTGAATTCTCTTACCCCAACAATTTGTTTTTCTGAGTCAGTGCCATGGTTGAGATATCTAATTATTCTGTTAGAGTGAACAGTTTTCTGAATTGAAGCTGAGGGATGTTCCTGTTTACAAGTGCAGGATTACACACATTTAGCTCAGCTGACCCATCTCTGCACACATGCTTCCTACCTGAATAATGGTGGTGAGGCTCTTGAGGGCTTTTCAACGAGGCTGAGATCTCTGAAATCATAGAAATGATTGGCACTTTAATTACTTGGCTGCAGATAAATACATGTTTGTACACTGCCTTCAAAGTTACTATTAAATGGCTTCATCAGAATAGCTTCTCACTATTCAGAAAAGCTTGCCCAATATCCTTTAACTCATTACAGCGCATGGTATCCTGACAGCTTCCAATCATCAGTGTAATATCTCCAAGCATATTTATACAGGGAATTGAAGAAAGACAGGTAATATTAGCCTCCAAGATGTATTTCCTCTGAACCAATTACATCTCTGGGTTACAGAAGGCACACAGCTGCCCATCATGCCATCCCAGAAGCATGATCCTTTAAGCTCCTTGCCAAGACACACCTACCCATGCAAAGACAATATTGATGCCAACTTATTAGCACACCATCTCACAGACTTAAACTAATGACAAAACATTAAGTATATGCCAGACACATTGGAGCAGGTGGCTAGTATCACAGCATGGGATTTGCTAAGCTAACCCAGGATCCTGTACTGGGAACAGCTCCTCCAATGTTAACCCTCACTTTTCTGTCTATTCCAGCCCTAAATCATAAGGCTCCAGGGAAATCCTTTGAAACAATTTTGCTGTTCCATGAAAATCAAAATTAAACTGGAGAAACTTCAGTCTCATGGCAGCAACTCCTTTACCCTACTAGAGTCAATAGCCAAGTGAGCCCAGGTTTATGGAGCGCTCTTGCTCCTACTGCCAGATAAAGAAGGGGGCAAGTATCCTTTGAGGGGCAGGCTGAGGATTCTGGTCAGCAGAAAAGGCTTCCATTTCTTAATTCCGTCAGTAATGTAGACTTTAAGCTCCCACTATGGGTCACACTAGGCATGAGAAGTGAACAGGACCAGGGGTTCTCCCTTCAGAAAAGTGAATGCAGTGTAGTAGAGAAAAACATGTCACTGTAATCACAACCATTTGCTAATTGATATAAAACTATGGAATACCAAGGTTTATGGATTTCCCTAATGCCACCTGGAAGATGGAATATCATGCTCATCCGATAGCGGCAAAGGTGAGTTTCAATCTAGACTTCAACATCTAAAGATGTTGAAATAATTTAGAAATTATTTAATGAGAAATTATTTAATGAGAAAATATTTAATTAAATATTATTTAATTATTAAATTATATAATTTAATAAATTATAAATGAAATAATTTAGAAAACACTGTTTTAAAACTTTTAATTTTGAAAACAATGAAAACATTCAAGACATTAGTGGTATTTATTTAACACATATTAACTGAGTGCTGATGGACTACATGCCCGACAGCACAGTACTCTATGTCAGAGAAAGAGCAAGAACACACAAGAGCAGCTGGCTATGTGACCAGGCCCTGTGGCAGACACTCAGGGCACAGCATCCAGGAAACCATATAAGAGAAAGCATGTGATTGACTCCTAGTGTCTGTAAAACATGATATTATCAATTGTTGCAGAGTCAAAATGAGTCCAGTGTCTCTGCTCTTATTCAGAGAAACAACAGGAAAATTACAGTCAAACCAGGTTATTCAAAGAATCTCAAGCTGGGGACATAGCCCAGCAGGTAAAGTGCTTGCCTAGAGTACACAACGCCCTGGGTCGAATCCTCAGTATCACAAAAATAAAACAAACAAAAATGAAAAAGCACATATCAGTCCTGATTTATCTGGGATATCTCTATTTTTCTACTGAATTTTCTACTTTGTATGTATATCTCAAAAACAACAACAACAAAAATTACAAAGTCGAGAACAACAAAAGTTGTAATAGGACAATGAACTCCATCATCAATAAGATAAAAAATTAAAAATAAATGTTTAAATATAAAAACTTACTGTCAGCTTCACTTGAGCTTCTTGTTCTGTTTGTGAAGAAAAATGAAATAATTTAGAAAACACTGTTTTAAAACTTTTAATTTTAAAAACAATGAAAAATTATACGAAGTAGCAATAGAGTACATATATATATGCATATATACTTTTTACTATATTTTATATGATATATATATATCACATATGTATATGAAAGGCTTTTCTCTGTCTTATCCTATTTTACCAATAGAGAAGTCTGTAACCATATAATTATTTTCACAGAAAAATTAATGCCAGTAGGGCATGTAAATCACTTATTATCTATGCCCCAAGCTAATTGAGAAATGGTGGTGTTAGTGGTTTTAATTAGCTGTGTGATCACACAACATATATAAGATTTAACTGTGTTTGTGTTGTTCGGGATCAATTAAACTAAAGGGTGCCTGAACTATGCAAAGCAGATGCCTACAAATGAGTCTGAGAATGTCTCTGGACAAGCCCACAAATCAGTTTCATTAGCCCACGTGGCCCCTAAATGTTCACAGGCTGAAATTAGCTCTCCTTAAATTGTTACTTGCCCTGCTCAAGTGCACAAGTGGCCACGGGCAAGTCTGACTAAATGCATTCAAAGAATATCTCCAGTATTTAAGGACCTTGGGGAAGAAAGGACAATTACAATTATTGTTTAATTTCATGCTGCAATAACCCACCACTCTGCATGAGCACAAACTACTGAACCTTTGGGAGAAGAAAGTCATGTGTCCTTTAAATCTAGAAACGGGCTACCATGGGGCTGTGGTGGCAGTTCCCAAGAAAGGCCTTGTCAACAGAGCTGAGGACCGCAACTGAAAGTCATCATCTACATTCTTTATTTCTACCTGCCTTCACAGGGGGTGATTTTCTCTACCCCCATGATTTTGTAGATGATTTGATGGTGTAACTAGAAAAGTAAGCACAGACACACACACACACACACACACACACACACACACACACACACACACACCATACAGGTAAAGTGGAAGCATCACCAGAACAGTGCTAAGTACCTGCAGCACTAGCTACTTGGATATTGACACAGGAGGATCCCTTGAGCCCAGACGTTCAGGGCCAGCCTGAGCACCATAATGAGACCATGTCTCTTGAAACAATTAAAATAAAATGGAAGCATCTTTACTTGGGTTGGGTTTCAAATTTCATTTCTCCAAATAAACAAGATTCAGGAATATCCTACAACCAGATTCCCTCCTTCCCTCTCTGCCTCAATCCTTGTCAAAGTAGATGCCTTGACAACTAGAATGCCACTGAAAACCAGGAAATAAAGATCAACCTCATTCTGTAAAAGGAACACACTGGGGGGGGGTGGCTTTTGAAATCTAGCAAACATGGTCTGGAGTGACAGCTTGGTGGCTAAGAGCACTTGTTGCTCTTGCAGAAGACTTATGTTCAATTCCAAGTATCCATCTGGTTGACCATAGCCATCCATAACTCCAGATCCAAGGGATCTTTTCTGGCCTCCATGAACACTGCACACACATGTATGCATAAACATATGCAGGGAAAACACATAAAATAAAAATAAATACATCACTTCTAAATACAGAGAATAAATTCAATCAGGCCTTTGGGGTTTTTTTTAAAGATAAAATACATTTATTTTACACTGTAAACCACATTCACAATCTTACTATCTGTGTAAAGATAGAATGGTCAATCCATGTATGGGTTTTTGATACTAAAAAGGAATTGTTCATTGGCTGTCAAAGTGTATGTTTTACCAAAATACTCTTTAAGGGACTTGGGTGAGGAACTATTACCAGAAACTGGAAAACTTGAAGAATATATTTTTCCATTCTTGTTAACATAAAAATAATAATAATGTTACCTCATATGCATTTTTTCTTACTATTTTGACCAAACTAAACTTTTATTGGAGGACAGAACCCAGAAGCTCTTGATGAGAGCCACACAGAAATACTCACAGGAAGTTCCTGTTGAGATTGCTGCTCCTGGGACTCCACGAAGGGTTTTCATCTGGGTCCTGAGCAGATGGAAACAGACATTAGGAGCACATACATCCCATCCCTTCAATGACTCATCAGCAAAGCACACTCTTTGCTCCTCTGACAGGCTCAGTGCCTCTCTTCAAACCAACAACGGAAACACAAGCTATAAAGATGCATAATGTCAACATGTAACCAGGATAGCTCCATAGGTGATGGTTTTAACCAAATGAAATTATTTTTATGGAGACATTGAAAGGAAAATGCAACTTTTATACGAACAGAGATTAATCAGCTAATGGTCTGAAAGAAGGAATGGAGGTCCAACTTGACAGATACAATAGATCATTTTTATCGTTAATATATTAAGAAACACATAGGGCAATAATGAGTATGGTAGTTTGAATGTAATTGGTCCCCATAATCTCATAGGGAATGGCACTACTAGGTGATGTGGAGTTGTTGGAGTGAGTATGGCCTTGTTGGAGGAAATGTGTCACTGTGGGGGCACTTTGAGGTTCCCTATGCTCGGAATACTGCCCAGTGAGTCAGCTGACTTCCTGCTGCCTTCTGGTCAGGATGTAGCAAGCTCAGCTCCAGCACCACATTTTGCATGCCACCACGTTCCCCATCTTGATGCTGATGGTCTGAACTTTTGACACTGTAATCCAGACACCCCAATTAAATGTTTTCTTTATATAAGAGTTGCCATGGACATGATGTCTCTTCACAGCAATAGAAACCTAACTAAGTCAGAAGTTGGTACCAGAAGTGAGGTATTGATATGATAGGCTTTGACCATGTGCTTGTCTGAAGGAATTTGTACTTTGGTACTTTGGGTTTGGAAAGCAGTGGAATGCTTTAAGCATGCCTAATGGGCCATACTAGTAGGAACATGGAAGACGGTGGTGCTAAGCGTTATTTGAACTATTGGGGGGGGTTGCTGACTCAAGAGGTTTCAGGGAAGAAAAATTTCAGTATGTAGCCTAGAGATTGTTCTTGTGATACTTTGGTGAAGAAGGTGTCTGTCTTTTGCCCTTGTCTGAAGTGTCTGCCTAAGGCTAAAATGAAGAATTTTGGGTTAATACCAGTGGCAGAGGAAATTTCAAAACGACCTCATATAGACTCTGTCATGTGATTTTTAGTGGTAAGTCTAATGAAGATTTACAACGAAAAGGAGCAAGCTGAGCTGGGTAAATTACAAAATGAAAATTTTGAGGAGAAAATGAGCACCAGTTATGTGTTCAAGGAGATAAAGTGACCAAAAAATGCAATAAAGGGAGTGGTAACCAAAGGGCAAGATCCCACCCAGCTAAATTTCCAATTTGTGAAAAGGAAATAAAGAAAAGTTTAGAGCTGGGTGTGGTGGGGCATGCCTTTAATCCCAGCACTGGGAAGGCAGAGGCTGGCAGATCTCTGAGTTTGACAGCAGGCTGGTCTACAGAGCAAGTTTCAGAACAGCCAAGCTTAGGCAGTGAAAGGCAGAAAGCTGGTGTGAATGTAGTTAGATGAGGGGACCATGTTCCAGCCCCAGCAAGCAACAGAACTTGGCAGCTTCAGCCACATGATTCTGGGTTTAGAGTTAAGGGTAGAAGAAAGGAATCATGGAAGAAAGCTGCTGAGGCCAGGCATGTGTCAAGGATGTCACTGAATGGAGGCCTAGTAGGGAAGCCATTATGTGAAGCTGTGAAGCTGAAGCATGGATTGCTTTGGAGAACCCAAAATGTTAGACATGCCCAAATTGTGGGATACCTGCTGAGGAGAGCTGCTAATAGCAAGTGGAACCAGCCCAAGAGAAAGAAATGTGCTGCAGTCAACAAAGCTGAATGGAGTTGGAGATCTGAAGAGCACTTTGACATCAGGCACGGAGAGACATAGTTTGGAGTTTGCCCACCTGGTTTCAGTCTTGCCTTGGTCCAGTATTTTCTTGCTATGCTACCATCCCTACATTTTGGAGTGATAATAAAAATCTTGTGCCATTACATGTTGGAAACATATGACCTGCTTTTTTATTTTGATTTTTACAAGTGATTACAGTTAAAAGATTGTATGAATCTCAGAAGAGATTTTGAACTGTGGACTTTAAAACATTGTTGAGACTGTGGTAGACTATGGGGACTTTTGAAATTGGACTAAATGCATTTTGCATTATGATATTGTTATAAGCTTATGGGGGCCAGGGAGTGGAATGTGGTAGTTTGAATATAATTGGCCCCCATAATCTAATAGAGAGTGGCACTATTAGGAGATGTGGCTTTGTTGGGGTGTGTATGGCCTTGTTGGAGAATGTGTGGGGGCAGGCTTTGACGTTCCCTATGCTCAGAATACTGCCCAGTGAGTCAGCTGACTTGCTGATGCCTTCTAGTCAAGTTGGAGCACTCTCAGCTCCAGCACGTCTGCCCTCACACCACCATGCTCCCCATCATGGTGATAATGGACTGAGCCTCTGAAACTGTAAGCAAGCCACCCAGTTCAATATTTTCTTTGTAAGAGTTGCTGTGGTCGGGATATCTCTTCACAGCAATAGAAACCTAAGATGATGAGGTACACCTCTGGCTGTGTCTGTCTGGGCATTTCCAGAGAGGATTAACTGAGGTGGAAAAACACATTCTGATGGACAGCAGCACCTTCCCATAGCTGGGCTCTCAAACTGAATTAAAAACAGAGAGACGAGAAAGCCTGCTGAGTTCCAGAATCCCCTTTCAGCTCCTTGGTCTACAGACTTGTGAGCAAGCATCCTAACTCTCTGCTACTCCCATCTCCCACTGTGCCTTCCAGACCCATGATTGACTGTATGCTCAAACTGCCAGCCTTAACTGCCTTTGGCCCCATGAGTTTCTTTTTGCTAGGAATTTGGTAACATCAGTCATTCCATCATCCTGTCATAAGTACACACCTGCTCCAGGTGATGGAGGGGCTAAAAAAAGTATCACACTGGATTTTCCTCATTCTATTTCCTGTTTATCCAAGTCATACTTCTTGAGATACAGTGTGCTCCAGACACTAGGCATTTTCCCGTGAGGTGTCTTGGTTGGATACTACCAATAATCTTATAAAGATAGCATTTTGCAATGATAGCACATGGCACTCCCAGGCTAACTGATATATACAGCCTTATCAGGGAAGATAGATTTGGGATTTGAACACAGGTCCTCCTTACAGTAATCCTCAAGTGAGCATTTTCAAATTCTTTTAGATGCCATTGCTACAAGAACACCTGAGGATATTTATACAGGCAGTGTTTATAGTGCCCAAGTTCAGTTATTCAAACCATGACCAAAATGAGTTTCCTTCCATTACTCTGTCACATGCCACATGTAAAGATGGCACTAAAACAAAGTATGTATTTGTAGGTGGTAGAAAAGCAGAATGCAAAACTAGACATCTAGGTATTAGAGAAATAGAGAGGGGCCTTTATTCTGCAATGCTTGAGTCCCCTCCCCATGTCTGAACACATTCCCACAGCCTATTTTAGATGACCAAACACACTAGAAATTCACTGTCTCCAACATCATTCATTCTATCCTTGAAAAGCTCCAATTGGTAAAAAGTATCTTCTCAAATCATCTGTGATCTGTCTTACAGTAATTCCTCCATGATTATCCTAGACCTGTCTCTGAAAAGCATCTTGGAGAAAACCCGTTTCTCTTAAATATGACAGTGTTCACATATCTGAAAAAGTGAGTTTCTTCTCTTGTGCTGGGCATCCCCAGGACAAGCAAACTGCACGAGGAGAAAGAGAAAAGACTGATGTGGAGAGGTTAGAAAACTAAGCCAGGAGTGACCTAAGCATGTAGTCCCCAAGGATTTCAATCCGAGGTCAGTAAAAACAGAGACCATTTATGGGCTGTAGCAATAAAGTTAGCAGAGACAAATGAAGTGTTACATGCACAAATTCTTAAAACACTATCAAAATATTTTTACCTCTTGAGCCTGCTTTAGGTAGTCACTGCCTTGTGTCATATGTTGTTCAATTTCCTTCATTTTCATTTTCTGATATATATAAGGTTCCAAATCTTGTTTTTAAAAGAAGAAGAAAAATTAGAAAGTGGGCTGAAATGTGTTACATTCAAATCACATTTCTCAAATAGAAAAATCTGGACACAGTACATTTATTTAAACAGATATAGTTTTCTCTATTTTTAGAAAGTTTCACCAAGTTTCATTTTTCCTTCTTTTTCCCCTTGTGATTGAAAACTGCATGTTCTATTTCTATTCTTCTATAGTTGTATTCACACTTATAATAACTTCTACTTCTCTTTTTTAAATGTATTTACTATTGTTGCAAAGCACGCACATGTGGCATTTGCACAAGGAGGTTAGAGAATAATTTTGTAGAGTCACTTCTCTCCTTCCACTTTTGCATAGATGCTGGGGATTCAACTCACGTCTCTGGATTTGCACAGTTAGCACCTCACCCACTGAGCCATCACACCAACCCTAACTTCTACTTCTCCATCAATGTCAGAAGTCAAATAATCCAAAGTAGCTTTCTATAACACACATTCAGTAGTTGTTTTTTTTTGTTTTGTTTGTTTTTTGTTTTTTTTTCATTCATTATCTCTTGCACTCGATTACCTGTACTTTAAAATATGTGTAATTTTAGTTGTAAATTAGTAATCCTTCCTTCATAAGGGCACCAAACACAAAAGTACAATAACAACAAAAGACAGAAAAAAAAATGAAGGCTATCTAAGAAGCTTAATTTTTATGCTTTTCTTAGAATGCATAATAGATGTTGTTTCATTATGTTTACACCTGGTACCTACAGAACTAAGAGTTGTAACAAATGTAAGTGACAATAATTAAGTTTTCTATGTGATTTTGTGCCATAAAAATGTATACAAGAAGTACAAAAAAATTACTGGCATATGATAAAATTATAATGAATATAGCTTCAATGACATAGCAGTATTTACAAAATATGTAAGAGTTTTTGGTTTTCTTTGCTTGCTTATTGGCTTGCTTTTGTTTTTATGAAACAATGAAGTTCTCATTATTCACCCAGACTGGCCTGGCAGACACAACCTTCTTGCGTCAGCCGCCTTCATGCTTGAGTTTGATATGTGGAAAGGTACAATTTCCAATTAAGTGTGAGTTAAGGCAAGATAACTAAACTCCTGAGCCATGCTTATAAAGCAACATCATTCCCATTGAATTTCTAATATTTCTTCTAACTTTGTGTTCACTTGATTCACACTGGCTTCAGAAAGGGCTCTGTATTTTAAATAGAAAACAGGGTTCACCTACTTTGGCATTGATGTTTTAGTCTGGATAATTCTTTGTCCTGAAACCTGTATCATATGTCACAGGATGCCTCATAGTATCCCTGGCCTCTTCTCACTAGATACCAAGAGCATTCCTCTTTATTGTGACAACAAAGCGTGTCTACAGACTTTGCCCAGTGTCCCCTGGGGAGGGCAAGGGGTTGGGGTTAATGTGAAAAACCAACCCTTAGTTGAGGACCATGGGGCCATCTGAGTGAGGAAGGTTTATAAAGAAGTACAGGACCCTGCAGTAACCAGTAACTACCAGTATTTTAAATTCAGTGTCTTAAGAAATTTCAAATGTGGTGTGTGTGTGTGTGTGTGTGTGTGTCCTGATCACATGATTTCTTCTTTTTTAAAAAGAAATTCTAGTGCCCAAAGTTCAAAGCTGCATTTGTGTGTGTTTCTGCTGACAATCTGTCTCATCTCACCCTGTCTCTCATATGAGCTCATCCTCACATATTTCATTAAGTGGGTCCACATATAAATACCCCATGTGGGCCACAATAAATAAGCTTTAAAGGTTCTGAAAATTAAGCAAACTCCCCTCCCTGTAAGTCAGACTGAAGGACCCCAATTTAGGGGAAGCACTCTTTGAATATAAAAGATTACCTAAATTTTAATATTTTATTTCTGTATCCTGATAGCAATTCCTTTAAGCAAATAAAATTTTGTCTATACTAGAAGCATTACTAAGTAGCAAAGAACTGTTCCTCTTAGAGGCTTCTGCCATCTCCTTACCTCATCTCTAAACGTAAGTTCAAAGACCACCACTGGTCTAAACACCACATGCTAGACCAATGGCTCTCAATCTTCCTAATGCTGTGACACTTTAATACAATTCCTTATATTGTGGTGACTCCCAACCATAAAATTATTTTTGTTGCTACTTCATAACTGTAATTTTGCTACTTTTGTGAATCATAATGTGAATACCTGATATGCAGGATAGCTGATATGTGACCCCTATGAAAGGGTTGTTCAAAAGGTCGGGACCCATGGGTTGAGAACTACTACCCTAGCTGACCTACAGGCTTCTGCCAGATGTTGGGGTCCAGGGCTACAAAAGCACATACTTATCTGACTGAAGTTGGATACAGAGAGCCAGTTCTTGTTGTACTTTTCAGTGATGTTTGTTTCTCCTGACTCTGAATTCAATTGGTCATTTTGATAGCAGGCATTGACTGTTATCACCTGGAGAGAAAGTCACTTGTAGGAACACCATGACATTAATCTAACAATATTTTGCATTATGATAATCGAAGCACACAGTGGAAGACAGTGATTAGCCTTGGCCACAGTTTGAATTACCTGGAACTCTTACAAACCCCATCAGTCAGGCTAACAGGATACACACATCTGTGTGCATTCTCTTTGTGGTCATGATTAAGAACCAGCATATGGTGTGGGACCTGAATAAGCATCAGAATCACTTAGGGCTCAGGACCAGTCACTGCCTTGCACCCTCAGGATTTCTATTCAAAATGTCCAGGGGAAAGATGAGATTCAGATATCTAAGGTGGTCCCAGGGGAAGCTCATGATGCTGATTTGAGATCATATTTCAAAAACTACTAATATAAAGAAGGGAAACAATTTCAGTTGAAAGTACTTGCATTGCAATTCTGCCCCATCAGAACATGTGCGAACTTAGAAAATAGTTTACTATTCCCATTCTTCATTGTCTCCAAAGTATACCATGACAGTCTTACCTCTTTCCCAGGGAGAGACACAGGCAAATTGGTAAATTACAAAGCCATACATAAATGAAAATTTGAGTACTTGAGCTCAGGTGGAATTCCTAGTTGAACTGAGACCATTTGAAATATTCTAAAATAAATCTCCTAAAATGTTTATCCCATGGTATTCCAACAGGCATTTTCTGAGATAGTAGCCTTCCTTATCAAGCTAACTGTCTCCCCTAATGGATGATTTTACATAATTGTCTCTATCATGTCTCTTTGCTTCTGCTTCTTTTCTAACTTAATTTGGAGTCATGTTTCCATATGAATACTATATTTACATCATTTCCAACTTCCAACTCCTCTCATGCCTCCACCTCCTCTCAAACTCATGACTTCTTTAATTATTGTTACATATATATGCATACATATACACATATTTATACATACAACATGCTGAGTCCACGTAGTGTTGCTTGTGTATATATCTGTTAAGGGTTGACCAGTTGAATTATGTATTGAGGGCTTGTCCCTAGAGAATACTGATTGTCCCTCTCCCCAGAGTCATTATTTGCCTGAACCTCTCCATCTAGGTGTCAGTCCTAGTAAGATATGCTCCATCCACACTGGCCTAACAACTGATGTCATTGTGTAGGTCTTGTTTAGACAACAATATTTTTGAGATTTCATGAATGCAATATATAGAGGACACTATCTCACAGAAGACATCTTGGTCCTCTGGTTCTTACAACCTTTCTGCCCCCTCTTCCAAAATATTCCCTGAACCTTACGTGTTGGGGTTGTGTTGTTGATGATATCTATAGTCTGGGGCTGGGCAACCCATGGTTAGTTGTTCTCTGCATTTTTTCCAGTTATGGGTTTCTATAATGGTTTCAGTCTACTTCAGAAAACACAGAGAGAGAGAGAGAGAGAGAGAGAGAGAGAGAGAGAGAGAGAGAAAGGAAAAAACTTCTTTGCTGAGGAATGAGAAATAATGTATTTCAAGTTCTAAAAGATTGAAGATGTCAGCATAGAACTATCTGCGCCAGCAAAACTATCTGCCATAGTTGGAGAAAGAAAAACTTTCCAAGATAAAAAACATAGTAAAAGGATTCATGGCCACCAAACCAGCCCTATGAAGATACCTGGAAGCCATACTCCAGGCTGAAGACAGGAATAGGCATCCAAGAGAGAACAGAAAAAGAACAAGGTAAAATTTCTAAAACACAAAATAAGGCTAACAACACAAATAGCAAAATAGCAACAATAACAATAAAATTACATCAATTAACCTTTCAATAATAAATATAAATATCAGTGGCTTCAACTCCCATTCACCTATAGTTAGTAGAATGGATTAAAAAACAAAATCCATCTTTCTGTTTTCTACAAGGAACACAGTTTACCTTCAAAATAGGTACCATCTTAAAGTTGAAAGATGAAGATGAAAAGAAGTATTATACAGGGAAGTGATGGTGCATGCCTTTAATCCCAGAACTCAGGAGGCAGAAACAAGTGGATCTCTGTGAGTTCCAGGCCAGCCTGGGCCACAGAAGTTCAAGGACAGGCTGCAAAGCTACACAAAGAAACCCTGTCTCAAAAAAAGAAAAAAGAAAAAAGAAAGAAGTATTCCAAGCAAATGAGATCAGGAAGAAAGCAGCTGTTACTATCCTACTATCTAAAAAAATCAAAATCAAACTAAAACTAATCAGAAGAGAAATTGTAGTCAAGCGATCAATTAACTAATAAGATATTGTGATCTTAAACAAACATGCCATAAACACTGGTGAGCTCAATTTCATAAAAAGCATAGTACTGGATGTAAAAATGCAAATAAACTCTAGCTCAATTATAGTGGGTAATTTCAGTACCCTACTTTATTTAGTGATTAGGTCATTTGGAAAATAAAATAAAATAAAGGGAGAAACATCAGAGTTAAACGACAATGAACATCAAATAGACTTAACAGATATTTATAGAATATTCTACCCAAAGACCAAAGAATATACACTCTACTCAGCATCCCATGGAATCATCTCTAAAATAGACCACATGAGATACAAAACAAATCGAAACAAATTAAGAAAATTGAAATAACTCTATTCATTCTTTCTGACCACCAATGCAATAAAGATTAAAATCAACACCAAATGAATCCCCAGTAATTACACAAACTCATGAAGATTAAACAACACATTAGTGAATGATGAATGGGTCCAAGAAGAAATGAAAAAGAAATTAAAAGATTCCTGGTACTAAATGAAAATGAAAACAAAACACAAGAAAAACATCTGGGACACAGTAAAAGCTGTCCTAACAGGAAAATTTATAGCTCTAAGCACTTACATTAGGAAAATTTTAAACACACAAATAAATGACTTAGTGACACAACCTAAGAATTTGGAAAGAGAAAGAACAAACTAAACACAGTGGATGGGAAGAAATAATAAAAATCAGAGCAAAAATTAATGAAAAAGAAACAAATAAAATAATACAAAGAATCCATGAATCTAAGAGCTGGTTCTTTGAGAAAGTAAACAGGATAGACAGGCTCCTGACCCAACTAACCAAAAGGAGGAGAGGACCCAAATTAACAGAAGCGAAAATGATGGGGAAATATTACAACAGACACAAAGAAATTCAGAACATTATAAAAGAATACTCTATTAAGTAAAAAATAGAAACACAGACAAATTTCTAGATTCATGCAAACCACTTAAACCAGCAACTTAAACAGACCCATAACAAATAAAGATATTAAAACAGTAATAAAAAGCCTTCAACTGCTTCTTACTATTGTAATAAAGAGAGCTGAGTGTTTTTTCAGTTTATTCAGAAAAAGAGATCTGTGTAAATGAAAACGAAAATAAAACACATGAAGACCATGAAATGTGAATTCTTGCAAAATTAGGTAAGAGTCATTCTGACAATATATTTAAAAGATTCACTGGACTAACATGAAAACGCCAGAGTTTGTATTCATGAATGCCTGCATTCAAAAACAAATGATAAAATATTTACATGTATGAAATTGTCAGTGAATAAATGAAAATATTCTTTCTAAATACTGGGAATTCCCAAATCATTAGCCAAGTTTTTTAACTTAAACTAGAAAGAGAAAATCAAGTCAAATCCAAAGTAAATTGAACAAAGGAAACAGAATTGAATTCCAGGAAAAAAAAATCAATAAAATTGAGTTGTTTTGTTTTGTTTTTTCAAAAAAAAAAAACTTAACAAAACAGATTAAAAAAAAAACCTATATTCAGGCTGGTCATAAAACAAAGAAAGATAGTATAAATTTCAAATTTCAGAATGAAAGAGACAGTGTCACAGAGACTATTAGAATGAGGCAGGTGGCACACACCTGTCATCGCTCAGGGACACTGAGTCACATGACAGGAGCATGAGTTTCTAGCCAGCCAGGACTAAATAGTGATTCCCTGTCTCACGACAGAGCTGGAGGAGGGGGCAGGAGAAGGGGGCTATCATATACAACACTACGCCAAATAATAAGATCCACAGACCCTTGGCCCAACTAACCAAAAGAAAGGAAAAAGATGACCCAGATTACCAGGAGCAGAGATGAACAGGAAACATAAACAAAAATGGGTAAAGTCTTTAAATGCAGAAATGATCAAAGCCAACTTAAGAATCTGACAATCTAAATAGCCCTGTGACTATAACAGACACTTAATATGTAGTTAAAAACTTTCCCACACGGATGGTTTTATTGGATAATTCAACTGAATATGTAAAGTTGAAAGATTAACAACTTTTTACAAACTCACACAGAAAACTGAAGACATATACCCAATGTAGCCAATGATCATGGGATAATTCTGATATCCAAACCAAAGCTATGACAATAAAGGAACTAAAGACAATGCCCCAGGAACACAGATGCAAAAGACTAACAAAATAAATATCAAATGTAAACATGCATAGGTGGGCAAGTGGCATTTATCCCAGTAATGCTGGTTTAATGTCCAAAATATTAACTCTGATATTATAAAATCAATTAGCAGGGTAAAGAAGAAAACCATCTAAACTGGTGTGCAACAATATTGGCAAATATCATATTTATTGATGAAAGACAAAGTATTTCCACCAGGAGCAACAAAAGTAAAAACAAAGGCCGTGGGTTCTGCCTCTATTATAGTTCAAGAGACAAAAATGGGAAGATGCCTGCTTTCATCTCCTTTATTTAACACAGTACTAAGTGTTCCAGTCAGTGTAATCAGGCAAAAAAAAAGCTAATAAAATATATCCAGTTCAAAAATGAGGAATTGAAACTATACCATCAATATCATCACTAACCAAAAACATTACCAAAAAGCTTTCGAAAGCAAAATGAGTTTGGCAAAATTATGAAATATAAGATCAAGACTTTACACACATACACACATGTACAAACATGCACACAGAGGGAGATTAAAGTAACTACAATTACAATAAATTTTAAAACTTTGATATGTGTTTTCAATACTTAACTACCCATGTAATGAGAAACACTCAAGATCGGAATGCTAAAAAACACAAAGAATTTCCAAGAAAGGGTTAAAAAAAGACCTACTAGCTAGACATACATCACTTCCAATGGATCAGACACCTAGTTGTGGATAAGATGTCAATTTTCCCACAACTGGCATGCAGATTCAGAGCAGTTCTATTCCAAATCCCAGAAGGCTTTGGTGTAAAAGCTGAAATCTGAGACTAAATTTATATATAAATGCAAAGAACATAAAATAGCCAAATCATTTCTTGAAAAACGAAGGATTTCTTTTATGTATGATTTCACAACTTATAAAGTTTCGGCAGTTGAGATAGATTTAGTATTGGCATGGAGATAGACAGAAGTAGAGCCACACACACACTGTGGGTCTATATAGTCAATTAGCTTTTGACAACTGTTAAGGTAATTCAATAGAAAAAAAAAAAGTCACTCTTTTACCAAAAAAATTATAGAATTTTTCGATATTCATGTGAGAGAAAAAAATCCAATCCTTTTGTATCCCCATATACAAAATTTACCTTAAAATGGGCTCTAGAGCCAATGTAGAAACTAAAAGTATAGAAATCCTATCAGAAAACAAGTCTTAGTGATACCTTGGGTTTGGGGAATGGGGAGAAGCAAACCTTTCGCTACAAAAGGAAAAGTCAAATATTTGATCAACATTCTAAAGCTAAATGTACTTGGGACACTAGTGATGACTTGGAAGGGGTAACTTGCCAGTGGGAAAGGGGGTTTACGGAAACACCCAACCAAAGACTAGAACACACAGCCAGAGTTTACAATTTCATAGGAAGCAAACAAATCAAATTTCTGCATTCTGTAAAAGACCCAGACAGGTGAGTCCAGATACACGCATGGAAGGTCTCCCAAGAGCTTGAGGAGACACTCACTACCCTCACTGCGGTGCACACTACAGGGCCACCAGTGTGCCCAAGACAAGACTGAGCACATGCAGACAGACGTGAAAGCAGGAAAGTGATAAACTCACAAGCCATAGGTGGGCACAGAAAGCCATGTGCTGATTTACACACCACGGGATGCTGGCATTCCTCACCCTTTCCCAAGCACTTGCCAAAGAGAAATTAAAACAAATGTTCGTGGAAGGACTTGTACACAAGTGCTCACTCAGGATCTCTTGTACTAGCCCAAACAGGAAACAATGTGAAGGGCTTTCAGCTTGTGAACAGGTAAACAAGTCAAAATGTGTGCCTTCACTCCTGGTACAATGTTACTATGTGTCCAAGGGGATCCAAGGGGAGATGCCACTGACTCAGTTGCTCAAACCCTAAAGTACAATGGGAAGAGTACTTACTGGCACCTGGAAGCCCTGGGTCTTCCGCTTTTTCTTTGACAGGTTCCTGTTCTTTGTTAGGAGTTTTGCTTTGATCCATGTTGATCCAGTCTCCGAGGATCTTGAATGGCCTGGAAGGGAAATGGCGAGCATATGAATGCTGAAGGCAGTATATGGAGACAGTTTTGCATTAAAGTGGGGGCTGGGATAACAAGAAGAATGTTATTAGATAATCACAGACATCTTCAGAAGAGTAGCAATGCAAATGACCACACTTTTTAAAATGTTTGCCCCTCACCCAGCCATAAACAGATGTTTCTATCACATCTCACCCCTCAAGATTCAGGAATCATGCAGGAAAAAAGGGGGAGGTGGAAAGGAGGACTGCAATAGACAGAGATGATAGGTGACTCCAAGGAAACAGCACTTTCCAGACAAAGCAGGGTTAATGCACATATGAACCCACAGGGTCTGTGATAGCATGCACAAGAATTGCACAAGTTCATGAGAGAGAAAAAAATGCCAATAAGAAGGGGAAGTGGACACTAAGTTTCACCCCTAACCAAGGAGCTATTGCAACTGATTGCTACTGAGAGTTGGGGAAGAATCTCTTTTCCCCATTGGAGTGAGACTAGCTAACAACCAAACCCCAGGCAGGGCGAGTCCCCCCATCAGGAACAATTGGCCACCACAAACAACTCCTGTTTTGTTTCAGGTTTGGTTTGGATCTGGGTTTTTTTTGTTGTTGTTGTTTTGTTGTTTTTTTGTTTTTTGTTTTGTTTTTAGAGAGAGAGAATATGAAATTGTGGGGGTAGGGGGAGATCTGGGAGGAGTTGGGAGATGAAAGAGAATATGACCAAAATATGTTGCATGAAAAGTTTTAAAAATAAGAAATCATGGGTGGAGAAAAATATATATACGCAAATTTAAAGCATTTGTTCCTTACCATTGTTCTTCCAGATCTTCCTCAGTTTCTCCTCCTTGTGGAATCTAAAGCTATGACTCCTAACGAGAGGTCTGTCTTTGCAGAGAGGATTGATCCAAAAAGATCTTCTTGGCTGGGTCCATGATCCTGCCAGCACTGAGCGTTCACTACTACACGGGGCCAGTCTTCTTGAGTTATCCAGTCTGGACCTGCTTCCAATCCGCAGCGGGCATCCTCTACCTGGAATGGAGTCACTGTTGCAAGTGGAGGGCAAACAGGTTTTCCACTTTTTTTTAAAACTAAACACATCAGTTTCATCACTTTCCGAAAAGGCCCAGTTCACATAGCCACCATCAGCTTGCATGCTGATGGCTCCAGAAGGGAGAGAGGTCATTGACACGGGAGCAGGT
Source organism: Cricetulus griseus (assembly GCF_003668045.3). Classification (NCBI taxonomy): domain Eukaryota; kingdom Metazoa; phylum Chordata; class Mammalia; order Rodentia; family Cricetidae; genus Cricetulus; species Cricetulus griseus. Next base: position 42,327,601 of record NC_048596.1, read on the forward strand.
ATGCCACTAATCGTGAGTGGATCTTCTGCCTTGTCATGTTTGTCTGACATCTGTGTGACTGCCTCATGTTGTTCCTGGTGTTCTGCTACCAATGCCTGGTGGGAGGCAGCAGGGGTTGGCACAGGCAGGTGGATGGTGATATCATGTTGGCATACATGTTCCAGTGCCAGGCCATCTATATCAGGCTCCTCAGATGATCTGAAAAGAGGTGGAGGTTTTTCAAAAGAGAAAGGAGGTTGCATTTCAGAAGATGGTACCAGGAGAAACTGACCATACTTCGAGCATGCTTGCCTGACATGAGACATCCCAGAAGCAACTGTCCTTGATTCCATTTCTTGTTCCTCCTGGTCTTCTCTTACATGTGAGGCCTCTCTCTTACCGTGTGTAATCTCTAAGAGGGCACCTGTCTGCACTCTTGGGGGAAGCTGGCTCCTAGCAAGACTCCGCAGCAAAGAAGGGGGCATGCTATAATACTGAACTTTCTGCTTTCCACAGCTCTCCATGCTGCTTAGAACATTTGCACAGATGACGTTGGTCCAGCTGTGGGGAAGCTTTCTACAAGCAGAATGCTTTCTATTGGCCAGAAGAACCTCATCTTCTTGCAATGTGTCAACAGCTGAAAGGACCTTTAAGGTGTCCACAGTCAGGGCGGAGAGATCTTGGAGGTGTCCCACCTGACTGTCTAAGGATAGCAGGGAATCCTTTATGAAAGACACTTTTTCATTCATTTCTTTCAGTTGGAAGAACATCTCTGAAACCCTAATGGTGCAGAAAGGAAGAAAACCAATAACCATGTTAGTCTGTTGGAATTGTTTCTGCTGTCTTAGTTTGTCTTTTCCATCCATAAATGAAAGCTAAATTTTATCTTCTTCCCAAAGCTAAGCCTGCCTCCTATGTTCTTCTCTCTCAAACACAGTATACATTCTAATCCCAGATGATCTTGATTTCCCCAGTCTTCCCACTACAACTCCAGGGAGGAATACTGAAAATCTATATTCCCAGCCTTCGTATCTTTCTAACATCTCAGGACCAACTTTCCAGCTGCCTGCAGGTCACCACTGCCGATTATCTGATGGATCAGCCCATTGTTATTCACAAATGTATTCTCTTTTGCATGACCAACATTGGAAAATCTTCTATTGGACAATCCTAGTGGGAGAAGATCCTGAGACAAAACCAAAATGATTGCGACAGAAAACTCCTCCAAAATAATGTGACAGACTTTTATGATCCCCATGGAAGGCCTCACTCTCCCTGGGGAGTGGGAGGGGGGTCGTAGGGGACATGGGAGGGAGAGGGAACTGGGATTGATATGTAGAATAAGATTGTTTCTAATTTAAATATTTTTAAAAATTAGGAAAAAAAAGAAAACACCTCCAACCCCATAGTTCAAATATACTTCTCACACTCCAAATAAAGTCCATTTTAGGAGATCTATATTCATAAAAGACATACGGCAAATATTTTTAATTATTTTAAATACATGAACTCAAATTATGATAGTTAGTCACTGATTTATGTAAAAACATGGCACATTCTTCAGTAGACTCATTTGAGAGTAAACTGCAAATAAATTGAACTGAGATAACATTTCCCTTCACAGAAAGGGAAGAGAAGAATAAAATCTTATTTGCTAAATGATTATCTGTACATATCACTGTAAACATCTCCAGTGGGGATGTTTTGTTTCAAAAAAAAAAAAAAAAAAACATATGTTGACATCTTAACCCAAGACCCTTATTTGGTTCTTTACGCAAGTAATCAAGTTAAAATTATGTCATTTGCTAAACCTTAGTTGAAGACAAGCAGCATAAATTTGAAAAGTCCTTTTGAGTCCATATACTGTTATGTGTGTACATGCTTTCAGAGGCTGACCATTCAGTCTTGTGTGCTCTTCCCTGGGGAAGACTCTTTCTCCTGCTGTCAGCCTTCCTTAGTTGCCTGTAGCTCTTTATCTCAGGTTGAGGCCTCCTGGGCTTTCCCTTTCCATATTACCATGTCTATTAAAGAAAAAGAGGGCACAAGTTTGAAAGAGAGGATGGGGCAAGGTACATGAGAGGAGGTGGAGGGAGGAAAAGGAATGGGGAAATTATGTAATTGCATTATCTCAAAACCAACATATATAGATTAGATATATCCCCAAAAGGTTCAAAAAGGAAGAAGAAAATGGAAAATCTCAGCACAGACAAACACAGAAAGAAGAAGATGTGAAGACATGTTAAGAGAAGATGGCATTGGCTCCAGAACTGTGCAAGAAAGAATCAAGAACTACTACCACTCACAAGCAACCAGAAGCTAGTAGGGCAAGGAAGGACTCTTTCCTAGGGACATAAGAGAGTGTGTGGTCCTGTGACATCTTGATTTTGAACACCTAGCTTCCAGACACATGACACAGTCAATTGTTTGCTGATATGAAACGCTGAGTCTGGGCTACTCTCCCTACAGTAATGCTAAGAAAGTAATGCAGTTACCTAAGCATAGAGAGATGTGGTGATTAATTTTAATCATCTGCTTGATGTGTAATTCAGAAATACCTGCACAGAGAGTTTCACTGAGGGATTATCTAGATCAGGTTGTCCTGTGGACACATCTGTTGGGGATAATCTTGATTATGTTATTAGAGGTGGGAAGAGTCACCCAGTATAGAGGGCATCTTTCCCTACTCAGGGATCCTGGAGTAAGAGTGGAGAGAGCAAACTAAGCACCAGCCTGCATGCACTTAGTCTCTGCTCTCTGCTCTCGACTATGGATATGACTACTTCAAGGTCCTTCTGCCCTGCCATCACTTGACTGCCCGATAGAATAGTGAACCAAATCATCCCATTCTTCCTTAAATTGCTCTTGTCTAGAACAACAGCAAGAAAAGAAATTACAAAAGGCATCAGGTTTCATTACTTAACATAAAAGCATAATACAAAACTTCAGAAACAAAAACATATCGACTCTTGGGCTGGAAAGATGACTTAGCAATTAAGAGCACTGGCTGCTGTTCTAGAGGACCTGGATTCAATTCCCAGCACTCACATGGCAGCTCACAGTCGTTAACTCCAATTCCAGGGGATCTGACACCCTCACATGCAAGCAAAATACCAATGCACACAAAATAAAAACAAGTAAATCATTTAAAAAATATTGTCTCTCCTCTCTTATGATGGCTAAAGTTATGTTTTAAGTTTAAATTACTGTGCTTAAGAGATCTATAAAACAAAAATGCCTATAACCTGCAAGTTTTGCCCAAAGACAGATAACTTCCTTGAATGCTGGTGGGGACTATGGTTCACATAAGATAACAAGCCAGATGTTTTCACTTCTGTAAACAAGCTTGGTTGCCCCAACTGTTCAGGATGTGCTTGCTTACATGCTTACATGTAGGCAGAAGTTATATAGGCACAAAGTACACCAGGATGTATGCTTGTCCTTGATTGGATGGTGGGTAATATGTAGCCTAGTGGGTTTTGCTTTTATAAGCCTCTGACTAATGTAATTCTGTGTCATACTCTGGGAATCTCTGGTATGAACTTTGCCAGTGTCCATTGTTCTGGCCAGTATTTAATAAATACTTCAAATTTGGCTCAAAAATTGTGGTAGTAGTCTTATTCTCACCTGGTGGGATTAACATCTTCCGGATGCCCCCAGGGAGATTAGACCACCCACCCAAATTCCAAAGTTGGACTTCTTCACTCCAGGATTGCAAGGTTGAAGGGCGGCCTCGTGAGGGGCATTGAAGCATTCCATGGCTCTGAGGCATGCTTTTGGTTTCACAGACTGTCAGAGTGAACTGCTGTGCTGAGAAAAGCAAGCATCTAAAGAGGCCTTCCCTGCTAAGTCATAAATTTTCTATGACATCTGGTTCTGTTGGGATCCCAATCAGGAATGTAGAAGACTTCAAGAAAAACCAATACCCTGCTATCCAGGGCAAAAGGCAAGACATCATACCATCTGCCTAGTTCTAATTGTTTGGATACTGGGAGCCAAAATGGAAATCAGTCAGATGCAGTTAAATGTAGTTTTGTCTACCAGTTTTGTGTATGTGGATGGTTTCTAGTGTGTCTTTAAGTTTTGTTGCAAATGTAGGAACCCAGACAGAAATGGGTCAGGCTCAGTTGAATGTGTGAGTGATGGTTGCACCACATGTTTTGTTTCTGAATGGTCTCCTTTGAGTGCATAGGCTTTCTCTGTTCTGTGTTTATTGGTTTTGTTTCTGTTGTTTCTGCCACTGCTGCTGGCCACCAGCTACCACTACCACACTTGCCATGGTTGCTTTGATGGCTAGTTTCAGAATGTCTTATCTCTGAGCTTTTGTTCCCTGGATTTGGTCTAGCATGTGCCACCGCACCCAATGAAATCAAGTATACTTAATAGATGGCACTCAAATCTTTTCAGAGATCTCCTGAATATGGCAACTTAAATATTTGATGGAAAAAGCTTCCTGAGATAGACAAATATACCAGATCCTAGAAGCAACCCTAAGTTCTCCAATGAAAACCAAAACAAACTGTGCATAGACCCGGATTGTGGTGACGTTAACCACTAGGGAAAACTTCCTCGTGCCTCACCAGCTGCCAGTGCCCTGCACAAACTGTGAACACTGTTGGATTGACTGTCCTACCTAAGTCAAGGTAGGACAATTTTTCCAAGTTCCTCATCCACAGGAAATTCTCTCAGACCTTCTGAGTCTGGCAGGCAAAGGCCTGTGCTATCCTGTGCAGCGGCTGAAGATGTAATGCTGTCCTGTGTAACAGCCAAAGATCTACAATCTCTGCCCAGCAATGAAGTCATGGAGACCATAGGAGCCTCCCAGGTAGCTGGTGCATCTCCGTCATTTTAGTCACTGCAAAGGCCATTTGGTTTATACTTCCTGCTATAATTTATCCTTCTCAGATCTTCGATGGTGTTGATGGCTAACAGTAGCTTTGTCAGTCTGGCAGCAGCAGACAACCAGCTCCTTCCCCAAGACTGCAAGCTACCTTCTTAGTTCATTTCATATGTAACACTCAAGCCTTCATTTTTCTAGAGCTCCTAGATCTCCTGCTGAGAAAGGCAGACAGGTTTGCCTTGCTAATAGGTTTCATATTCAAAGAATAAAAAGGTTTCAGGTATAACTTTTTACTATTCCTTATTTTTAATAAAAAGAAAAAACTTGTTTGGCAATGACTGCTCTCAGTAACTAACCATTTGTGCCTTGTGGTAAATGATTAGTTGGAAATAAAAAGGGTTTAAGATGTGTAAATGCAAGTTATAAAAGTCTAAGGACGTTATTTAAGGTATGTGAAAAATGAAAAATGTTTCAGATTTCTTTCCCTCTATGCTATTGTTAGGCAAAGGTTTCAAAGGTTCAAAGTTTTAACGTTGATCAATGGAGTTATGATAAGATGGTAAAGTACTGACTACATCATAATCACAAGCTCAAGAATTTAAATTTCCCGTGGTTGTCTTCTAAGTACAGACTTAAAGGTCCTTCTCATGGGGTTGAAAACATCTCTGTCCAGCCTATACATCCAGCCCTCTGGAAAGAGAAAATGATACTCATGGTTTTTAGTTCAAAGCCATAGCTTTTGCTGTGACTCAAAGGGATGAGGCTACTCCAGCTGTTTTACAGACACCTGTTAAAATGTTGCAACGCAGATTTCAGTGCAGATTACAAATAATGACAATGTTAATATATCTAAAACTTTTATCTCTGTTGTAAACAAAAAAAAAGGGAGTCATAAGACTTGGATCCATGACTCACAAAGTCTTAGGGCTCCTCCCCTCCCCCGACTGCCAGGACCGTGAAACTGGAAGTTCCAAATATAAGATTCCCTTTAAGTTTCTTAACTTTAACTTCTACCCTCAATCTATATCTGTCCCAGCAGATTTCCACTTGGCTAAGAGACATCATCCAGGAATTAGCTGAGAACTACAAACTGCTCCAAAAGTGATCTACAATAAGGAAAACCCTGGACTTGCTAAAAGCTGATGTGAACCAGTCCAACCAATGTGATTGTTCCCTGTGTCTTAAGCTGGTCAGTTAACCATATGCTTCCGATGAAGACCCCCTTTGCTCTAATCCCCTCTTGGCCTTTGACTGGCATTCCAGCCTTTCTGGACCCTGACAACAATGTGCTAATTTCAACAGGAAGTAGTTACAGAAGAAAGTACATCACCCACTATCCTCAAACAAAGGCTGGAATATTAGGTTCAAAGGAAACTTCCTGCAAAGGGGGACAAAATGGCTACCTATTGTGCCTGTTGTCATCCCAGGAGTCATGCTGGCCTCCAGGCTCATTATCAAAAAGGTACCTTTTAAAACTAAATAGATCCAGATCCATCAATAGATTCATTAGCTGAAATAGTTCTTCAATGTGATTGGGCATTCAACCTGTTCTGTGAAGAACAGGTTGTATGGCTTTAAGGAAAGAAAAAACTGTTTCTATGAAAACCACTTAGGAATCATTAGAGATAATCTGACTGTACTCAAAAAATAAACAAAAAAAAAAACAAAAACAAAACAAAAACCAACAACAAAGGACAAAAGACATGATTGGCTCCCATTCTCACTTTCAGGCTCCTCCTAGATAGTAATACTGATGCCAGCTTAACAGATCATCCTAGTAGGAGCTTGGAAGATGGTAGTGCTAAAAGCAATGTAAGCTATGGAGGTCCAGCTCAGGAAGTTTCAGAAGGTAGCAACATTAGCAACTTAAGTTTTGCAAAGAATGGGGCTGTCTTTTGTCCTTGTCTTAAAAATCTGCTGGAGGCTAAATTGAAGTTTTGTATAAATTTTCTTGGCAGATGTATCAAGAAAACCTAAAATTTATTGTTTGGTTATTAGTAAGCCACTTTTATGAGGGCTTTCAAAGGGCAAATGGGGCAAAAAGAAAAAATACAAAATGTAAAGTTTGAGGAGAAAAAAGGCATCAGGAAATCTAGTGTTGGAGCCCAGGTTTGTTCTGAGAGATGACAGGCTTGATACAGTAAGAAATAAAGGGGGTGATATCCTCAAGAAAAAACCCACCCAGCCAAGCTTCCAACATGTAGAAAGGAATGTTTGTGAAACAGGAAAACATCAACAAATCAAAAGCTTATGCAAATATAATCCAAGGAGGAAGAGGTTCCATCCCAAGCAGGCAAAAGTACTTGGCAGCATAGGTCACAAAGAATATATGAGTAAAGGGGTTGTAGACTCTTCTTCCACAATTAAGTAAAGCTGCTGAGGCCATCGGTGGTGCATGCCTTTATTCCCAGCACTCGGGAGGCAGAAGCAGGTGGATCTCTGTGGGTTCAAGGCCAGCCTGGTCTACAGAGCGAGTGCCAGGATAGGCTCCAAATCTACACAGAGAAACCCTGTCTCTAAAAAACAAAAAACAAAAAAAGAGAAAAGAATAGAAAAAGAAAAGGAAAAAGAAAGAAAAATAAAAAAGAGTGTGGACTTTGGTAGCCCATTCCACATAGAGGCCAAGACACACGGGGGTGGGCCCAGGCCCTATCCCAAAGGATACAATAGACTTTGATGACACCCTGTGGAAGGCCTCACCATCCAGGGGGAGCAGAAAGACTATGTGATAGGTAGGGTTTTAGTTGGGAAGGGGTGGTAGGGGGGGACAGGAGGGAGAAGGGAACTGGGATTGTCATGTAAAACAATCTTGTTTCTAATTTAAATAAAAAATCTGAAAAAAAAAGATAGAAAGAAAGAAAGAAAGAAAGAAAGAAAGAAAGAAAGAAAGAAAGAAAAAGAAAAGCTGCTGAGGCCAGGCATGTGCAGGGGAGTCCTGGCATGGAGGCCCAGAGAGGTCATTGCATGAAACCATGAAAGTAAAGCCTGGATTGTATTGGAGACTCCAAGACACTGGAGATGCCAGAGCTATAGGATATCTGTCAAGGAAAGCTGTGGACAGGGAACAGATCAAGCCGAAGAGAGAAAAGTATGCTGTAGTCAGCAAAACTGGAAGAACCATCTAAGCTCTGCTATCAGACATGGAATTACAGCATTTGGAGTTTTCCTTTTGAATCCTGATGTTGCTTTGGCCCAGTATTTCCTCACTATGCCCCCTTTCCTCCCTTTTGGAAGGGTAATGTATCTTCTGAGCCATTGTACGTTACAAGTATATAATTTGCTTTTGACTTTATAGGGGGGTACAGTTAAGAGATTACCTGAGTGTAAGAAGAAATTTTGCACTTTTAAGCTGTGTTGAAACTGTGAAAGACTATGGGGACTTTGGAAGAATTCATTTTGCAGTATAATATTGCTGCAAGCCTGTGGGGGCCAGAGAGGACAACTTAAAAATGGCTTCCATAGGCTCATATATTTGAATACTTGGTTCCTAGTTGGTGGAACTGTTTGGGAAGGATTAGGAGGTGTGATATTGTTGAAGAAGGTTTCAAAAGCCCATGTCATTTATTTTCTTATCTGTGTGTGTGTGTGTGTGTGTGTGTGTCTGTCTGTCTGTCTGTCTCTCTCTCTCTCTCTCTCTCTCTATATATATATATATATATATATATATATATATATATATTTCTCTCTCTCTGCCCCCTACTGGTGAATAAGGATTCAAGCTCTTGGCTACTGCTCTAGCATAATGCTTGGTTGCCTTCTACCATGCTCCCTGCCATTATGAACATGATCTTACCGTTTAAAACTATAAGACCCCAATAAACTTTTCTATTAATAAAAGTTGGGAAATTAGTATTCTAAAATTTATATCCCTTAATAAACCAAAATACATTTGTAAATCATTAAGGAGTAAATGAAATGAGGGGGTAATTCCCCAAATACAAAAGGTAAGAGAAAATGGTAAAATAAGGAAGCTCATTTGGCAATAAGAGACAAAAGTGAGATGATAATGATTTCCTCTATATTGTAACATTTTTAAAATTATTTACAACATATAAGGAAGCTGTAATTTCATTATGTTAAAATGACAAATGTTCCTTACAAGAGAAGATAGAATTATATACAATCATTAAAAGTGATAATTACATTGTTGATAGTTACTTTCTTTGGCTATTTCTGCTGGTAGGGACAAAGCTGTGGATGTCTTATGTTCTGTCTTACATGTTTTTAAAAAGTTGGCATATAGTTTTCTAAGTAAAGAAATAAAAACTAAGATATTAAATAAAGAATAATTCAGGGGGAGCTGGAGAGATGACTCAGTGCTTAAGAGCACTGACTGCTCTTCCAGAGGGGACCCATGTTTAGTCACCACACCCACACAGCTCACAACCGCCTGTAACTCCAGTTCCAGGGAATCTGACACTCTCTCTTCTGGCCTCTGCAGGCATACTTACACATGCACATGAAGGCAAAATAAATACTTTTAAAAAAATATTTCTGCAACCAGAGAGACGAATCAACAGTTAAAGAGAATAGACTGCTCTTGCAGAGGACCCAGGTTCAGTTCCCAGCACCCAAATGATAGCTTACAACTGTCTGTAACTCCAGTTCCAGGTGATTCAACACCCTCTCTCTTGAACTCCTTGGACACCATGCACACATGAGTGATACATTAATACATGCAGACACGGCATTTATGTACATAAGATGAAAATCTGTGATAATGAGATGAAACTGAAAACCAACAAGAGAGGAAACCCAAGCAGTGATTTCATAGTTGTATGGTCATCTGCAGTCTTGAAAAACAGTCCCATTCTACCTTGGGGCTGGGAGAAGGAGGAGCACTCCACAGAGAAAGGGCACTCAGTTGTAGCAAGCATTACTCAAACCAGTGCTCAATTTCCTGCCTCTAACACACACCTAAAAGCACAGGACACATGCAACCTCCCACCCCTTCTTTCTGAGAGCATTATAGATAGGAGCTTAATGAATAAAGCAGGTGGGTTTTTTTTCTATTTTCATTGTATTCTATAGGAGCAGAACCCTTTCTGGCTAATTTTGTATAAAATCCAACTTCTGTAACTCACCAGTGGCTTAAAACACATTTGCTGACCTGAAATCTAAAACGTTCGAACCGGCAAGGATGGTGTAGGAAAGAGCACAAAGTATATGTATATTTCCTTCCAAATATGCTTAATTGGAACATCTCCATCCAGTGCCCTGTTTCATCTAATTCAAAAACAGTACAGTCTGAGCAGCCGTAATGGAGACTCATTAAGTTCCATTAGCTGCAGACACACCGAATGGATACAATAGGATCCAGCTACTATTCACGGCAACAGGTGGCACGCCACAATAGAACCCTGTTAGACAAATAACCTGGTCACCTGAAATGGGCCCTCTTGCTTTTTACGGGAACTCATTTTCTAAAACACGCTGTCCTGTGAAGCATATTTTAATTATATTCCTAGACCACTGGCTGCATTAATTCAATTGTAGCTTTTCAGTCATTCTGACACATAAAACAAATTCTTGCTATTGTGGTTTCCTCTGTGCAAGGTCTGAGTGGAGGAAAGATGGGCCCAGTGACTGTTTTACCAGTGGGGCCATTAGCCAAGATGCTTCAAAATGAGATAATAAGAAACACAATGATAACCGCCTGAAAGTCCTGTCATGGAGTGCTCGCTATGAGCAAAGCATTCCATGGAGGTTCTGCTCTCACTGTCTTCTTTTCACCACATCACAACTCTGTAAGGTGGGCATGACTACCATTCCCATCACAGCAAAAGGGTTAGGTCATGTATCCAATGTCACGTGGCTGAGCATCAAGCCAGCCAGTCGACATCTGACCCACCATCACAGCCAGCCAGCTCCCTCCGAGAATCATCTGGAATCAAAGCACATTTTTCTGGGGAATCCTACATGAAGGACAAGCCCCTGGAGATGCTCACAGATGTTGCTCAATAAAGCCGCAGCCAGACGTGAATTCACTGAAGTTAAAGCTACACAGTGCAAATAGGGTGCACACGGTGCTGAAGCTTCCACAAATCGTAGAAACCATGGCATTTCCCAGACACAGTACTGAATGTGCTGAAAGGGACAAGGTACCACAGGCATCCTTCTCCACAGACGGGAGAAAAAGGACATCTGGCAAACACTGAGATGACAGCACCAGCAAATATTCCTGCTCTGAACTTAAAGGCCTTAGCGCTTTCCCTCTGTTCATGCCCCAAAGTCATTTCATTCTAAAAGGTAGATGGTTAATCCTTCCTTTGGAGGTAGGCAAACATGCAATGACTTCTAAAATCTCCTTATCTCTTAAAACCATTGCTCACTTATTCCCATAGCACCCCTCATTGTGAGCTCCTCCAAAACAGCCCCAACAAGGATGGCAATATAGAAAAATCATTGCCATGGGGGCTCATTCTAGGAAGAAAATGTATGATCATTGGAAGAAATTCTATTAGACATTCGGAGACAAGTTCAAAACCCCATATTTCTCAGTAGCCACACAGTCACTTAACATCTATCCTCCCCTCAAGTCTAAGAGAAAAGTGTCACATCAGGGTCAGAGTGCTGAACATATTATGGCCATCATCACCAAAGTACTTGTTTCTAAATCTCTTAGGTTCTTGGGTTCTCAAGTTCAAGAGAAAGATGGTACATGAGGGTTAGAGGACTGAAGGTCTTAGGACCATCACCACTGAAGTACTTGCTATAATCCCTGGTACCCAGGTTCACACTCAGTATTGCCTTGACTTTTAATTACTACCCCCTGTGAACACCATGTGCACTGCCTGGGCCTTGCCTTTCCAGTCTTCTCTGTAAGTCCCTCTTCTGCCTGCTTGACAGATGTTAGCACTACAACTCTCTGGCACTAGCTGCCTGCTTTCTACTTTGCTTCTCTGTCATAGTCTCTGCTGGAATTGGCAGCAGACTCCCATAGACCCTCTCCTGCTCCAGTTACAAGTTGCCCAGGGCTTCAGGTTCATTCATTCCAAGCCTGGTGGCTGTATCATATGTATCCCATGGTCAAGAAATATGAGCCCTGCTGCTTCTCCACATCGTTGGACACACTTTCCCTAATGACTTCACCTGTGTGGGCCAACACCTTTGTACACACTGTCTCCTAATGGCACCATCTTTCCCTGACGACTCCACCTGTGTGGATATGAGGCTCCATCGTGCCCTTTGGCTCCATCCAATCCATACTATACTTCATGAATTGTCCCTTTGTTCCATCACACTGTCACAGCCTTGGCTACACACCTTCTCTCACCTGGAATTCCTGGTCCCCAACTGACCTCTCAAATTCACATACTAATTATCAGGCTGACACGCCTTCCCATATCACAGAGTGTCTGGATTCCTTTCTTAGCACAGATAGAATTAGGGGCTCTCACTGACCCTGCCTTCATTCATCATCTCAGTGGGAACTTCTCTGACCTTATTTTATCTCCCTCCAGGACTTAAAGGGGGATTTGTGTTTGTGGTGATCAGTGTTGATCATCAGTTTGACAGGACTCAGAATCACCTGGAAACATATCTCTGGGTTTACCTTTGAGAATGTTTCCAGAGAGTTCTAACTACAGAAGAACCATTATGAATGTTGGTGGCACCATCCCATGGGCAGAGGTCCCAGACTGAAGTGAAAAGGAGAAACCAAGTTGAACACCAGCATTCATCTCTCTCTGCTTCCTGGCTGTGGATTCCATGAGCTGCCTCACTTTCCTGCTGTTATGCTTGCTCTTCTGTGAAGTACTATAGCCTCAAACTTTGAGCAAAAATAAGTCCTTCATCTCTTAAAATGCTTCTTGTCACTGCAATGAAAACTAAAAAATACAGTATTTCAAAAGAAATTTTACTCCTAATATTTGTGATTTATTTTTTCAACTAAGTGGCACTGTATCTTTCTACCCATCCATGCATGGCTTATTCCTGTTACCAGGGTGATCCACACAGCTCTAAGAAATTGGCCTATATCTTACACCTGTCAGAATGGCTAAAATCAAAACCACCAATGACAGTTTCTGCTGGAGAGGATGTGGAGAAAGGGGAATGCTCCTCCATTGCTGGTGGGAGTGCAAACTAGTACAGCCACTTTGGAAATCAGTATGACCATTCCTCAGGCAAATGGAACTCAGTCTACCTCAAGATCCAGCAATTCCACTCTTAGGCATATACCCAAAGGATGCACATTCACAAACAAGGACATCTATTCAACTATGTTCATAGCAGCATTATTTGTAATAGCCAGAACCTACAAGGAAACTAGATGCCCCTCAACCGAAGAATGAATTTTTTAAAATGTGGTACATTTATACAATGGAGTACTACTCAGCAGAAAAAAAAAATGAAATCTTGAAATTCGCAGGCAAATGGATGGAACTAGAAGAAACCATCCTGAGTGAGGTAACCCAGTCACAGAAAGACAAACATGGTATGTACTCAGTCATATATGGATATTAGACATAGAGTAAAGGATTAACAGCCTACCAGGCTACAATGCACACCTCCAGAGAAGCTATGAAACAAGGAAGACCCTAAGAGAGACACAAATGGTCCCCAGAGAAGGGGAAAGGGGACAAGATCTCCTGAGCTAATTGGGAGCATGGGAGGAGGGGAGAGGGAGTTAGAGAAAGAGGGGGAGAGAAGAGGAGGGAAAGGAGGACATGAGGGAGCAAGAAGATTGAGTAAGAGGAAGAATAGAGGAGAGCAAGAAAAGAGATACCTTAATAGAGGGAACTATTATAGGTTCAAAGAGAAATCTGGCACTAGGAATATGTCCAGAGATCTACAAGGATAACCCCAACGAAGAATCTAAGCAATAGTGGAGAGGCTACCTTTAATGCCCTTCTCCAATAATGAGATTAATGACTAGCATAAATGCCATCCTAGAGCCTGCATCCAGTAGCTGATAGAAACAGAAGCAGAGTTCCACAGCTAAGCACTGAGCCAAAAACCTAGAATCCAGGTGTAGAGAGGGAGAAGTGATGAACAAAGGGGTCAAGACCATGATGTGGAAATCTACAGAAACAGCTGACCTGAACATGTTGGAGCTCACAGACCCCAATCAGATAGCTGGGGAGCTAACATAGAAAAGAACCAGGCTGATAGGGAATGTACTGTGTGTGTTCATCTTATTGATTATTGAATAAAGTACTTGTTTGGCCAATGAAACAGCAAGTTAGACAGGACTACGTAGAGTAAAGGATTAACAGCCTACCAGGCTACAATACACACCTCCAGAGAAGCTATGAAACAAGGAAGACCCTAAGAGAGACACAAATGGTCCCCAGAGAAGGGGAAAGGGGACAAGATCTCCTGAGCTAATTGGGAGCATGGGAGGAGGGGAGAGGGAGTTAGAGAGGAGTTAGAGAGGAGTCAAAGAGGATTCTGGGAAATGTAGTAGAGAAGTGGTGATCCAGGCAGGAAGTGACAAAGCAAGGAGACTCATATTTAAAGAAGGAGAAACAGGAAGTGTCCCCTTTTTCCCCTCCGCTATTCCGCTAGTGGCGCAATGTGATCCACAGGCAATAAGGCATCCAATAAGATAAGTCTTATAAAATATATAGATTTATGATAATTGAGACTGAGCTAACAGATGAGAATCTTAGTCATTGTCCAAGCAGCCTTGTACCTAATACAAGTCTCTCTGTGCATTAATTGGGGCCCTAACTCGGGCGGGCAGCTGGCATAAAGCGCACACATGGCGATGGGCCTCCGCGGCTTATGGCGGGAAGATTTATCATAACACCAGGCTCCGTGAACATGGGTGTCAGCTAGGAGGCCTGGGCAGTCTATGGGGCCTCTGGCAGTGGAGCAAGGATATATCCCGAGAGCATGAACAGACTTCAGGAGCCCATTCCCCATGGAGGGATACACTCTCAGCCTAGATACACATGGAAGGGCGTAGGCCCTGCCCCAAATGACTTGACAGATTTTGATTGATTCCCTCATGAAAGGCCTCACCCTCCCTGGGGAGTGGATGGGAGATGGGATGGGGGGGTTCAGTGGCGAGCATGGAGGACGGGAGGGAAAGGGAACTGGGATTAATATGTAAAGTAAGATTGTTTCTAAGTTAAATAAAATTTACTGGTCTTTGCTGTTGAAAAAAAGAAAGAAAGAAATGGGCCAATGTTCACAACTATGTCACAAAGAAGACGACTAATGTTCAAAGCAGTTCAATACGTTTCTCCAAGAGCCTAGAGTTATAGGAGTATGAGCAGAGCTGTGTCCTGGCTTTGCCAGCTGCTAAGAAGAGCAGATACACCACATAAAGCCCAAAGCCTAGCAGGACCACAGTATTGCATAAGCATAGCAATCAAGAGAGCAAATGGAGGAGAAGGGGAGTTCAAATGGCAATGGTCTGAAGAGATAGTTGAGGTAAATTACAACTTCATGGGTCCACAATTACCATTTGATAGTCAACATTTTCTCAATATTAAATTTGACCTGGTGTTCAACCAGCTACACAAACACATATATAAATATATTATAAATAGAAAAGTACAGGATTACATACATAAGACATGCCTACTATAAGCCGTTTAGAAAGTTCCTAGCATAAGTCTATTTTAAGTGAAGTTGTGTTTAAGAAGTCACATCTATCTCTGTGATTTGGGGGCATCAGAAAAAAACACATATAATTAGATTAAACATTCTATAGTCAGTCTCATGTTTATTCAAAAGTGAAGGGATATATTTAACTTCTGTCAATTTGCTTCTACTTGCAAGAACAATTTCATTTCTAAAAGTCCATAAAATCATGTGCACACTTCCACACTTTAACACAATGCCATACATATGCAATTATTATAGTAATATATCCACTAGGCTTCCTAATACATTCCCTTTCTCTAACACATCTGTCCTCATTGCTCAAACCTACCCTACCCCCTTCCAGAATCTTCAGGAACCATAAGCCATCTTGAGCCAGTGTGCTCACTGAAGTTCCCCCACAGGCTTGTCCACTGCCCATATTCTATTCTGGCCTCTTATGGTAAAACCCAGGCAACTCATATCCAGAACCATGAAAATTTATTTTGTCATTTCCATATATAACAAAGGCAGATCACCGTGTCTCCACCCCCATCTATCTTTCCCTTCAGTCAACCTGCTCACCTAGGCTGTCCTGGTTGCTAATTCGACCTCTCCTGTTCTCTCTCTTTGGCAGTGAAGTTGTCTCCAGCCACAACACCAGCAAATGGTGACCAGAGCCTGCTACAGAAGTCCACCCCTCAATCAGCCATTGCCCTCCCTCTGCTGGGTTCTGCAGCCACTGCTAGACCAGCACAGGACCTGCAGGGACTGTGGGTGTCACTTCGCTGAGTATATCACTCCACCACATGGCCCTCCTTGAGACCTCTTCTCTTCAAACTCCTGACAGCAACCTTCCTGGACGAAGCTATGTGATGTAGAACAATGCAAACCACAGGCTGCAAGTTCTCTCTTCTCTGTGTTTCCTTTATCCTTAAACTATTTCATTTTCTTCACAGATTTTTATTTTATTGTTTTTTTTTTCTAAGACAGGGTTCTCACTCTGTAGCCCTGGCTCTCCTGGAACTCATCATGTAGACCCATCTGGCCTCATACTCACAGAGATATGCCTGCCTCTGCCTACCCAAGTGCTGGGATTAAAGGCGTGTGCCATGATGTCCATCTCTTCAAAGCTTTTATTACTAACCGACACTAATGTGTGTGTTTCTTGGTCTGCTTCCTTGATTATCTTGTGTTTCCTGCTCCTTTGTTTCCCTTAACTCCTCCACATGCAAACAATGGAATGAAAGTCCATCAGACAGGGACTCTTGTCTCCTGTCTCCACTGACCCCTTGGAAATGGAAGACTGTCCAGACCACAGTAATGTCCAATAAATAGATACAGATTCCATAAATCATATTGCAACACATGCTTCAAGTTGTACAGAGCTTAGACCTCTGGGGTTTGAAAGGGAGCCTTTCTATTCTTTTAGAAATTCTAGAACGATCATGTTGTTTGGTAGCAGTTTTGGAAATAAAAAGAAATATACTTCACCTTTCTGATGTCACTCGGATTTGTTCCTCAAAACTACAGTTCAGACCTTTCGTCTTCTCATGGAAATATTTTTCCACACACTGCTCCTCAAAGTCATGAAGCTTTTTCAGGTCCTCCTCAGTGAGGTAGAGCTCTGTGGAAATAAGCGTGACACATAGAAAGGACCATTCTTGGAGACTCAGTAGGGAGTGTGCCATTTCCTGATGTGGATTGTGTCCCCCATGGGTCATGTGCGGGAATCTTGGCCCACTGGTAATGCTGAGATGGTGGGACCTTGAGTGATTCCTAGATGGTGGAGACCACCTCAGGAATGGATTAATGGGCTGGTCACATAAAGCTAGATGCTCCTAGTTCTTCTACTTCCTTGCCTCACATCTCTTCAGGCAATGTTCTCCATTCCCCTTCTTGCTTCTTTCCCGACCTCATCTCCCCCTTTCCTACCTCATACACTTGCACTACAGTAGCCCTTCCACCATATTGTAATGTGACCAGAAGGCCCTCACCAGAGGCCGACCAGAAGGAGACTACAATCTTGGAATGTCGGCCTCCAAATACAGTAGATCCTTGAATGAAGGAGATACAGGCACTGATGGGCTTGCTGTCACAAAATCTGCATGTAGAATTTGGTTTCCCAACAATCTACACTGGCCAGACACGATAACAATAACATAGGTGATCAAGATGTCTTTACATGATAAATGTATTCATTGTATATGGTAAAATTATGAGAAGTCACTTTTGAACTTTTCAAAATTAAGAAAGGGGGTGGAGTAATAGTATAGTCTATAACAATCCTAGCCATGCAGGCATGAGGACCTGCATTTCATTTTCAGACCCCACATAAAATGACGTGGTGTGGCGGTGCTTTCTTTCAGTCCCAGCACTGGGGAAGCAGATGAGCTGCTCACACAGTGATGAGCATTACACAGTGTCTTAAGCAGATGAACTCTAGATCATTCAGGGGGCAGCAGAAGGTGACTATGAAGTGTCACATTACTACTACAATTAATATAATACAATTGCAATTTAATACTGTGTCTTTGTATTTGTTTACACTTCACTACAAGTGGTACTGCTGGTGTTCTATGATCATGATTTTTCGGCATTTTATGGGACAAAATGGTAAAATACATTATTGTCTATGCATGCATTCTATGTACTCATACTGTGGTGATATGTGATAACTTACGGTTTATTAAAGCTTGCCGGAGGATACAGAAAGCAAAGCTAGCCACAAGCCATAGAGGTCAGGCAATGGTGATACACATTTTTAATCCCAGCAGCCACACTAGCAAAACCATGGAGGTCAGGCAGTAGTGGCACATGCCTTTAATCCCAGGACTCAGGAGACAGGCAGATGGATCTCTTTGAGTTCCACCCTGACCTACACAAGAATGAAGAGTAACAGAGCTCACGCCTTTGGTCCCAGCACTTGGGATCACACAATTTCAATTACTGCACTAGGAAGATGAAAACAGGAGTAATATAGCTGAGCAGAGAAAGGAATGTAAGGCAGGAGGAGACAGGAACTCAGAGCTTTTGCCTCTGAGGATTTGTGATAGCATTGTCTCTGAGGATTTGTGGAGACAGGACAGCCCTTTCAGCCTGAGGGAGAGGTCAGACCTAGTGGCTGACTGCTTTGCTTCTCTGATCCTCAACTTAAATCTAGAACCCAATACCTAACTCTGGGTCTTTTGTTTTTCATGTTACAACATACCTTTTTCTATATGTATTTGTGTGTCTGTGTGTTCATAGGGAAGGCAAACATATGAAACACACATGTGTGCACATGCATATAGAGGTCAGAGGTCAACCTTCTGGTTGTGTTTCTGAAGTCAAGGTCTCTCACTAACCTGGGACATACCAATCTGTCTGGGCTGAATAGCAAGAGAGTCCCAGGGATGCCCCTTGTCAGACTGAGCAGGGCAGGACTTCTGAAGAGAGCTACTGACCACGGTCAGTCAGCACAGCACACCTTCCCTGAAGTAATTAATTCATTCATTAAAGGGTACCTCACCCAGTGGCACTGAGACCAACTCTGTCCTTCATGCAACCTCAGCATTCCTGTTCATACACTGCCTTGGCTCTCAGTGAGTGAAATCAGAAATCACCTTTAAATGTGTTCCTAATACTTGGGAAATATCAAGAGGATGTGATGTCACTAAGAGGATAACATTGGAAAGTTCTTTCATGACTTCACTTAAGTCAGAAGAAAATCAAATGTTACATTTCTCCATAATTTATTAATAATGCAAAAATTTCTTTATTTTCCAATCTAATGAGCAATAAGACATTAGTTTCAAATTGAAGATGTGTTTAGCTATAAAATAAATAAATAAATAAATAAATGTGCCCACAACTGAAGCACAAAGTATTTTGTGATTTGTATGGTGTGGAAGAATCTTTTAGACATTAAATGAAATGATCGTTTCCCACAGTCCCCATCTCTGATGTCCTATAAGCATGAAGCTTTTCAGGCCCAGGCATACAACAGCAGCCACTCCCTAACCCCACGACTCCCACACACCTGCCAACCCCCGCCCCAAACTTGGAGAATGCAGTTCCTGAGATTATCCACCAGGTGGCACTGCGGGCCCATGTGTGCTCCGCTCGATCTTTAAACTTTTTAAAGGGGAGGAAAGAGGCCAGGAGAAAACTTTTGAGTCAGGCATTCTCAAGCAGTGCCCAGACCTACACACAATCAACACACCTATACACATGACGTATAAATGAATAAGTGATTTAGAAAAAGAGAATCTGCTGTGGAAAACATCCTATAAACCGGAGAAAGGCTCCGCCACCGGAACTGGCCAGGTCTAGTTAGCCCAGGATCTTTCCTGGGGTTGCACAATGTACTGAGTCACTGTGGCTTTCCAATGAGAGCCAGGTTCAGCTCACTATCAGAAATGGAAAATTTTCAGTACGTGCCTCCACCTCAACTTCGGTTGTGCCTTTGTGTTTGCTTATTTGTGTGTTATTTTGGGTTTTTTGTTTTGTTTTAGTTTGGTTTGGTTTGGTTTTTTGAGACAGTATCTTGCCATGTAGTCCAGGTCTACCATGATTCAAGTCCCCCCACGGCTCACCTCTCCCCACCCTGAGCTAGAATGACAAGCTGCTGGTGGCTGGCTCTTTGCTTCCTTCTAATGGCCAAATCACTTGAGAAGAAATAAGGAGTATCATTAGGTGTGCATAGCAGTGTTCAGTGTATTATCAGGTGTGTATAGCAGTGTTCACTGTATCATCAGGTGTGTGTGGCAGTGTTCACTGTATCATCAGGTGTGTATGGCAGTGTTTACTGTGTTGTATCATGAGACTTCACTACAGTCTTCACTCTACACTACAGTCTTCACTACAATCTGCCACCACACCAGACAGTCCTAGTGAACACCCCAGCTCCAATTCCACACAACTACAGGTGGGGAACATAGTGAACTGTAATGTAAGGACAGAGTTGTCTGCTCATATACAAATGTAATTGTTTAATTATCAAAATAGCAAATAATAGTAATGTTTTCCCCAGCAGAAAAATACTAAAATAGCATGTCCTTGAAGTGTGTTATGTGATTTTTAAATCTGCTATCTAAGTTGCTGAGTTTCAAAGGAGTCATTAAAAGAATTTTGGCTTGGGATTATATGGCTCTAAATACACTTTTGCCTTTTGTACCATGTATTTATGGAAAGTGATTCCTAGCACTGACAATTACAAAATCAAAATGTCCATAAACACTGAGGACACTCTATACCATTAAAAATAAAATAGTCAACATTAAATTCTTTGTGCAAAACAACAAGCACATCCATCTCATCGTTATGTAAATTAGCTTTGTCTTTAATAAACTGATACCCAAGGATTTTTTTAAAATTTTTAATATGTTGGGTATTTTGCTTGCTTGTGTTATCACATGCATGCAGTGTCTATGGATGCCAGAAGGGGGAGTTAGATCCCTTAGAACTGGACTTTCAGATGGTTGTAAGCTGCCATATGGGTGCTAGGAATCACACTCAAGTCCTCTGAGAACGGCCAGTTCTCCTAACCACTGAGTTATCTCTACAACCATGCCCAGGATTGCTTTTAAATAAATGTCTTCGTGATTTGTTATTAGTATGTACCTCTTTTATAGAAGTACATACCCTGGGTCACACCCGGAAAAAAAAAAAAAAGTAAGTATCCTGATTCAAACAAAGCAAAATGAGAACACATATTTCCATGTTCCTGCATTTCATGTTGATGTTTTGAAAATAAGAAACATCCTTTTCGGACCCTCTTCTGTCCTAGGATGAGGAACCAGAGCTGTGATTCTGGCAGAGCTTGCTTCTTTGTTTCCCTGGACCCAGGCCTTTCGAGTCACCTTTTTACACAACAGGGCAGTAAGTACAGGTCAGGTGATAACTCTAAGAGGTACTCAGAGGAGTTCCCAGGTCAGCAGAGAAAAGCCAGGTTTTCTAAAAGGTCTAAAGCCTCCTTGAATTCAATCTCCTGCTTCTCTCCTTCAACATACCATTTAACAGGGGCAAAAATACTCTTGAGACCCCAGACAAAGGTGAGGGTCTGCAGCCTGTCTGCTGAGAGCCTTGATGCTGTGCCCTCACTGGAATGACCAGGCTCCAGTGTCTCCAGCCTTTATCTTCCTCCTTTCTTTACTCCCTGTGTCTCAACCCTTTATTTCCTTCCCTCCTTCTGTTCCACCAGAGAAACTTACTTAGCCCTACATCACCCTCTTCTTGGTCCTGTGGTGTTGGACGGCAGCATAGACCTCGGAGGAGCAGGCACAGGTGATTCAGCAGGATGAAGGGTGGGGGTAGCCAGGGCTTCTGGTGGTAGGTCATGATGTAGCGATAGCGATTGTATTTCCAGAGTTTATTGGAGATGGATTTTATATCTAAGTAGATGTTGCTGCAGGTTGAGAAAGGAGAAAGAGAGAACTGTTTAATATGGGACCCTGAAATGTGACAGACTCTATCTTCCGGCTCTTCTGATTGGTTAACAGTCATCAGCAGTCAGCCAATAAGTATTATCCACTTACAAGTTTTCTTTCATCAAATAGAGTAAGCACTTTTTACAGCTAAGTGTGTTCACTGGAACAATGAACAAAAAGCAGACATTGAAATCAGAGATTAGAAAAATGACAGCATTTTAGGCAGGGAACAGAAACTGCCCCATGTCACTCAGCACTGCATATGAGGCACCTTTGCTTGTCATATGTGATGCTCTTTTCCAAAACACAATTCATCCTTCATTATAAACAAGGGTGATGTCTTCTATGCTGTTGGCTTTATAAACATATCCCTCATAGGCAAGAAGCAAGCACTGCGACAATAATGCTAGCTAAACATTGCAACAGAATCATGTGAATGAAGAAGCCATAGGAGAGCGTTTGTCACCAGGAGGGTCAGTGGATTGATAAGCCCGGAGTGTCAGCAGAGCTGGATATAGAAATGTGACTTCCAGATATACATACAGGAAACTGAACACGAACGTGAAAAAGTACAAAAGAGAAAGGAAAAGGCGCAAGGTCTAGGGCCAAGAACTTTTGGGTGTGAAATGGTGAAGTTGAGCCAGAAAAGGAGACTGGGAAGAAGAAGCTGACTGTGAGAGAGAAGAAAGGAGGTGAGACAGACAGGGGCCACATGAGGAAAGCACACATAAAGCTCTTTGTGAGCCGTCAGCTCTGACCATCATTCAGCAGGACTCCGACTACACGGTGACAGCCCAGATCTTCTCTCCCCCACTTCAGTTACCACTTCCGCTATCCCTTATGGTCTAATGGTCTAAGAGTTCCAATTCTTTCCTACAAATAATTTTATGTCCTTGCTTTAAAGCCACAGTAACATAGCATGGGACACACGTAAACAAAGGTCATATACTCAACTCGCAGAGGAATATGTTCAACTTAGCTGCTCCTATATTTTGGTAAACAAAATGGCCATAGTTAATGAAAGTTACCTACTTGAAGCAGGCAATCAGCAGGTTCACCATGATGATGTACTGAACAAAGAGGTAGACAGCTTGCAGGAATGGAGTCAGGAAAGAACCCGGAGGGCAAGACGTTTCACCTGAACAAACTACAAACAAAGAGTTTAAGAGTGGGATGAGATAAATCACAGCCCTGGGGCCCTCTGTAAATATTTGGCCCCGTAACTCACAGCATGCCACACACTTTACATGTTTAAAAGATTCTCGTGAATTCTCTCCAGATCTGTTTTTGCTCTGAGTGTCTACAGGGGTTCTGTTTCTGCATGAGGGCAAACCCCGTATGTACCATCTATCTCTGAAGCATAGACTTCTCCATACATCATCCAATATGGCTCGAATACAATATCTCGAGCCAGGCGCCATGAAGGAGGCTCATGTGGTGAGAGGATGGCTTTGCGCGCCACGCCAAAGCTCAGCAGGACAATGGCCATCATGATCACAATGTAGAACATGTTTGCTGCCTGCAAAACAGCACAGCACAACCAGAATTTACCACACATCAAGCCCTAGCAGTCATCACTACACACTAGAGGCAGCAGACAGTCTAGTCGGTGGCTAAAATGCCTCCATCCAAAACAGCTGAGTTGTCTCTGGCTAAGCTCTTTCCTTTTTCCCTACACGGGATGTGCTTTAGGTTGGTGACATCTGTGGAGTCACATGATGTGCAGAAATTACAAATACTCTTTCTAGAAGCAGCCATCAAATGCTAACTGTTTTGACTGACTAGCCCCCAACTTATGACCAATTAAATCAAGGATGTGGTTAGAAAATACTTTAAAAGGATAAGACATTCGAATTATTCCAATGACTATTCCCAGAATTATGTCCCAGAGTTCCCAGAGCCATGTAGTATCAAGAGAATTGATTATATCAGTTTCCCTCCATCTTGCAAAATTCATCAACTCAACCCACTTGTTCAGTGTGGCAGACTCAGAAGTCACCAGTGTTTCCATTTCCTCCACATTTCTTACCTTACTAAGTGGTAACTACAAGATCCAAGTAGCCAGTAGTCTTGAGAGTGACAATTGGGACTTTGCCCAAGCTGTTAAACAGTGCTAAACTCTAACTATCACTGTTGTTGCTGCCCAAGGAGCCCTGGAAGGGTCAAAGTGGCATGGCTACGCCACACAAAGGGGGAAATTCTGCATCCTGGAGTCAACACTTGGAAAACCCATCATACCCAGCTTCAGGGAGAAAATACCTTGTGCCAAATCACTGAGATATCTCACACAGCTCCTCTATTAAATGTGATGTTACCAAAATCAGAGGATGCATTTATGGTAGAAGAGAAAAGTAGTAAAGGTAAAGAAAATCAGAGGGCTGGACTAGGAATCAGCAGTAGAGCGTCTGCCTTGCCTCTCATGCACGAGGCCTTACGTTTGATCCCCAGTCCTGCTGGGAGGAGAAAAAGGATGAGAGAAAGAGGAAGAAAATAAGAAGCAGGGAGAGATGGAAGTAGAAGCAGCAAGGTCCATCTTGAGGCTCTTCCAGTCCTTTATTTCTAAACTACCCCTGGTCCTCCAGAGCACTGCCTTTCCTGTATTAGAGAAGCAAATGCCAATATAACAGTGATGTTGTGCATAGAGAGGGTAGATGTTTGGGTATTTTCAAAATTCCAGATGGCAAAACCTGGTACAATGTTCAGCAAGCTCAGTGCATAAACTAGAGCCAGGCCACCGACTTCAGAAGGAAGCATGGATCCCCACATACGCTCATGAGGAATTTACTTAATGTCCATTTCCTTGTACACAAAAGTAGATAATACTACTTATTTAATTAAGTTGCTGCAGGCATTATGAGTTAATATATACAAAATACCTAGTACAGTGTGTGGTCCATAGTGAATACTACTTAAGAGTAAGAGAAAGCCAGTGATAAAAGAATTAATTAGCACTTTCAGAGAAACGTTTGGCCTCATACAAATCAAAGACAAACGTGACTCAATCTCATATAGTCAGGCCTCACCAAAGGCTAAACTAAGTGTTCCTATTAACTACCCAATGTGCTGTCCAGGCCCACTTTACATACAAGTTTATGTTTAGCCCAAAATGAGTCTATATGCCTCTAGAAACAGTTCAGACATTTGACTAGTTGGTTAGGGAGATGGCTCTGTTAAACTGCTTGCTGGACCTGAGAATGCACTCCCAGAAAGTATATAAAAGCCAGCCACAGTCTGGAGAGACAGATGGCTCCTGGGAATTTGCTAGGCAGCCAGTCTAGACAAAACAGAGCTTCAAGTTCAATAACTAGCACCTGTTTCAAAAAAATAAGGTCAAGAGCTATGGTGGTTTGAATGAGAATGGCCTGTATAAGCCAATGTATTTGAATGTTTGGTCCCCAGTTTGTGGAACTGTTTTGGAAGGATTAGGAGATGTGGCCTTGTTGGAGGAGGTGTGCCACTGGGGGTTAGGGGCTTCAGAGCCTATACCATAGTTAGCTTTCTGTCTGCCTTGTGCTTGTGGATTAGATGTAAGCTCTCAGCTCCTGCTCCAACAACATGCCTGCCTGTCTGCCTGCCTGCCTGCCTGCGTGTCTGCTGCCGTGCTCTCCACCATAATGGTCAAGGACTCTAATGCTTATGGAACCATGAGCCCCCAAATTAAATTCTTTCTTTGATAAGTTGCCTTGGTCATATTGTCTCTTCAAACAACTAAGACGAGTGCAATAGTGAAGGGAAACCAACATTGATTCCTGCCCTCTACACAGGCAAACATGAGTGAGGGCACCCAAAAACAAATACGTGTGCACACGCATAGATCACAAGAGAGAAAGTTTAAGTATGAGATATGAAACGTGGCAGTAAAGCCAATGGGGCATTTGTGTAAAAACATGAGGCTTACATACCATTTTTGCAATCATGGTCACATATGGACCTGCATGTTGGTTCACTGCAAAGAAGTCCATGAGCCGAGAGAACCAGAATATGATGTCTATGCAGTAGATGAGTCTTCCTGCAGTGTGCAAAGGGGGGTGTCCCCACCGTAAGCCAAAACCAACTGAAAATAGGCCAATAGCCACAGTTTCTATTAGGTTCCAGTATTCACTCAGCCACATCTTCACCTTTTGAGTAAACTTGCTTGGTTCTGAAATGCATATCTAAAGGGAGAAAGAGGAAAACTTAAAGAAGGGTACAGGGCTGGGGATTAGGTAGAGTGGTAGAGAACTTGCCTCCAACATACAAGGCCCTGGGTTTAAGCCCCAAAACCACAGCCAAAGGGGAATCCCATCAACATCATCTTTGTAAATTTATTAACCTTCACTTAAAGAGTAAAACAATTCCTACCAAATTTTACATCAACACCAGGGCATTTCTGAGCTCAGCACTGCAGCGGCTCTGCCTGTGATTCTGCTTCAGGAGCTGAGGGCAAAGAATGCTGATGGGAAACCCAGCAGTCCTGTGAGCTGGTCCTATTGCTGCTACTGAGTGAGCTCTTGGCACACCACTAAGAACATAATGTGGAAACTTACTACTATAAGAAATGCCCCTTGCAATGCTATAGCAGACACACCGCAATGTAAACAGTAAGCATGTTTACCCTAAAATACAAAAACAGTGGTAGAATTCAGATAGTGTTTCTCTGTTATGAACTTCATTAGCAGACGATGCAGTGTAATTTCGAAGAAGATGCTTACTGAGCATAGAATGTTGGCGAAATTACCACTGGAAAGACAAATGTATAGACATCCAGAGACATGCACCCATAGCTAGGACAGTCAAAATCATAACTACTTGGAATTATATTTACAATTGTATTAAGAATGCTAACTTTTAAGTGACCAGTGGCAATGTAGAAATGAAAATGTCGAGTTTTGTTTCTTTGACTCCTGGAAAACTCCCAGAAGGATATTTGGCTTCAGTTTTCTAAGGTGTTTACTAAGAACTTCCTCATGTCATGGGTGTATTCCTTACATATTGTGCAACTTTAGCCACTCATGTGTCACTCTGTTGGGTAAAACTGACAATGTGTAGGTAAGACTAGGTGATTAAAAACCCATGTGACCAAGAGAGTTACATCATGGGAAGCAAACAGTTGGAGAGTTCAATAGCAAATAGAAGGCATTGCCTATTTCTCTGAGTAACAAACACAATGAGACTGTGCTCCAAAGTTCAGCAGAAAGTATTTGGTAAGGATAAAGGAATGAAACCAGAAACTTTTCCCCAAGCAAGCTTCTTACAGCAAATTTGGAATCAGTGTGCTCTCTCTCTCACACACACTTGACATGAGTCCATTTTCATTTCCAGGACTTAGAACACCTCTTCCAGGGGTTCGCAGAAGACACAGAAGGAGCACTCACCTCCCTGACCTTCTCAATGGCATTGGTGAAGATGTAAATGATGACAAGCCACTCTTGCACGCTGGGTTCGGGCTGCATCTCCACCAACACTGTGTAAGTGAACAGCATGAGGAATGCCAAATAAGCCATCTGTGAGGGACACACATTCCCTGGACGTGAGCTCAAATGACCATGAGGGATGCCAAGCAGAGCTCTGCAGACAGAGCCCAGAAGCAGCATGCTTCTACATGACAACATAAAATATAACTTGAACCATCTTCTGATCATTGATGGCTCGATGTCAAGGAAAACGTAAGTATCTACAGTCTAGGAACTAAAATCCCTGTTTGCCAGTAAAGGGAGGAGATGCTATCCTATTAGCACTACTCATTGCAGCATGCACACCAGCAAGCTAGTAACAGCCTAGGAAAGACCCTCACGTCTTCCCTCCAGTTTCAGCTTGGAAAATACGTATGCCAAGACAGCCAGATGAACAGTGTCAGTAGATGGATATCTTCACAGTAAGCTGGTATTCACTACCACTAGAGTGTTAGTTTATGATGATTAAAATGTTATTCTGGCTAGAGAGATGGAAAGATGACTCAGCAGTTAAGAACACGTACTGGTCTTGTTTGAGCAACTGAATTCAGTTCCTAGCACAGCTTACAACTGCCTGTAACTCAAGTTCCAGGGTGTCTGGACCTGTCTTCTGGACTCTAAGGGATACCTACATGTACAAACATACATGAAAAGCAATCAAGGATAGCACTCTGGCATTCACATACACACATGCACAGCTGCACACACACACACACACACACACACACACACACACACACACACACACACATATGTACACATGAAGAGATTACTAATCTAGGTATAATATACAAAGTAACATAGTCGACCTGTTTTCAGGCAGAGTGTTGAGTTACATGTGCACACAGACCACAGCATACATGTGGAAATCATAGGACAACTTGTAGGAGTCAGTCCTCTCCTTCCACCTTGTAGAGTTTGAGGTCAAACTCAGGTTATCAAGGTTGGCAGCAAGTGTTCTTGCCTTGGAGCCATCTTTTTTAAGCACCTCACTTTATTTTTTGAGTCGTGGACATTCACTGAACCTGGAACTCACTGATATAGCTGGACTGACTAGCCAGCGAGCTGGAGGGATCTGTCTGTTTCTACCTTCCGAGTGCTGGGATCACAGAAATGTTGCACCAGGCCTAGGCTTGAACATGGATGCTGGGGATCTGAGCCTGGGTCTTCATGTTTGTGCTGCAGGCACTTCACCAACTGAGCAATCACCCCAGTCTTAGACTCAATATTTAGAAATGGGTAACTGTCATCCAGAGCTGTGTATTTATTATGTGTAGCAAGTATGTGGATGTAAAGTCAATATTCTGAGGTGCTAATATTATATATATTTAGATAGACATCCTGTTATAATCACACTTCAAATGATTTTGGAATATAAATCATTGGCTGTGATCAATCTATGTATAGGTAAACATTAGAAAAATAAGTACTACCAAATAAATGTGAGAAATGTTCAATACATGTATGCTTTCTCTGAATGGCCACTACCCAGAGCAGATCAGAATTTGATCCCACAACCCATGTTCTCAATAGTCCTCTTAAACTTAAAGCATATACTATTAAAGGCCAAAATTTAAAAAATAAAATTACTCTTACAAAACAATTGGTTCAAGTGATGATTTTTATTTATTACTTATTTATTTTGTCTGAGAAAGAAAAAGAACCCATCAGCTACCATTCATCTTTACATTCAGGGCTGTTAAGTTCATTGAACCTAAACATTCCAAATGCTCAGTCTTGGCTATGCTGAGTCTAAGCACTCCAAGAGAAAAACACACTCTGAGAATGGTCTCACACCTGTAATCCTGCACTCAGGAGCAGACATGAGACGACTACTGCAAGTTCAAAAACCAACCTAAACTCTATCTACCTAGTGAGTTCCAGGCTGGCAAGGGAAGACGGTGAAAGTCTGTGCCAAATTAAACACAAGACAAAGAAGAAAACTATCCAGGATGGTAGGGGCAGTGAGAAAAGGAGATGTTCATTCAGTCTACACACACACACACACACACACACACAATTTTCTTGTCTTCTTCCAACCCTCCCACCTGCCTACTTTGTTATCTTCCTCCCCCTTTTTTTAAAAAATGAAATTCCTACACTTTTATCTCAGGTTAGCAAATGAGACATACCATTAGTAACATTATCATAAGCTAATTAATTAATAATTATAATTAACACTATTGTAATGAGACCAACCGTGTAAAACCAAAACTTGACAAAGGGAGCACTGTAGAACTCGTAGACTCTCCTTGTCCAGGGGAGGCTCTGGGGCCCATGTCTTAAGTCAAAGTGCAGATTTTCATCCAGTTTCTCATCAGGGCCTCTTTCCAAATCATAGTTTTTCTGAAAAATACCAACAATGTTGTAAACTAAAGGA
This sequence comes from Cricetulus griseus, assembly GCF_003668045.3. Lineage (NCBI taxonomy): Eukaryota > Metazoa > Chordata > Mammalia > Rodentia > Cricetidae > Cricetulus > Cricetulus griseus. The sequence goes on from NC_048596.1 coordinate 42,357,175, forward strand.
TGTAACTAAATGGTAGAACTCATGTATTATTTGTGTAAGATCCTGGGTTCAATTTCCAGATCCTCTGTCACTACTAAGAATAATAAACAACAATACATATATATATATATATATATATATATATATATATATATATATCTCCCACCCTCCTGCTTTTTGAGATATGGCCTTACTATATTTCCCTAGCTGGGCTGGAACCTACAGAGATCTGCCTGCCTCTGTGTCTCTTGTACTGGTATTAAAGAAATGAACCCCTGAAGGGGGAAGTCCTTCTGTGTATATTTTGTCTTACTGGTTGATAAATAAAACACTGTTGGCCAATAGGAAAGCAAGATAGGGGAGGCTAGTAGTCGAGGAGGATTCTGGGAAATGTAGGAAGGACAGCAATTGCCATGTGATCCCAGGAAGATAGGATGCTAAGGCCAGCATCCTCAATAAGTCTTTATAAAATACATATATAAATGGTTATGGTTGATAATTAAGACTGAGCTAGCAAATGAGAAATACCATCACTGGCCATCAACATTGTACATAATATAAGACTCTGTGTTATTTAGGGGGCAGCAGAACTCAGGTGGTTGGTGGGAAGAGTTATCTTTACACACCCCCACTGCCTGCCATCATTATTTCTAGCTAAGACAGCTAATCTTAGTTACCAACTTGACATATCTGAGAAAAGGAACTCTCCAGTAAAGAATTGCCTCATCAGATTGGCCTGTGGGAATGCCTGTGGGGTACTTTCTTGATTGCTGATCTGTGTAGGAAGGCCCAGCCCACGGTAGGCAGTACCACCCCTGGGCAGGTAGACCTGGGTTGTATAAGAAATGTAGCTGATCTTGCCATACATCATTAATTTTCAGTTATGTTTGCTTTCTCTCTCTTGCCCATACCTCCTGCTCAACTGGCTTTTCATTTAAAAATCCCTCTTTTTCTTTTTGCATCTTTTGCTACTAATCTTGCCTGGCACCTTTATCCCTTCCAGTCTTGGTGGCCATGCTGGTCTATGTTCTCTTCAATTCTAGACTGTCTTCTTATGAAACTATCCTGTGCAATTAAGGCAATGACTTTCCCACAGCAGCTTGTCTCACTGTTTCCCTGGTGAGTAAACCAAAATGATGTTCTCTTACAAGACATACAAGAGTCTCACAACCGGCTTTTCATGTTTCCAGCCATGCTGGCAAACACCATCTGCTTGTCCAGTACCCGCCATAACCACACGTCCAGGCAAACTGCCCCACTTACCATGCTTATCACCCTCTGCCTCATTACTTCCTGTCTCTGTGACCTAGTTACAGTTTCATGAAGTTGTCATCAATCCCTAATCCTCACCCACTGGCCTACTGCAAACAGCCATTCCTCTTTCTCCAAGAATTTTCCATTCCATTGTCATCATATAGCATTTTCCTGGGCTAGTTTAGAGGTCACACTTTAAGAGATTAGCAGTTGAGTAACTTAAATTTCTCTTAACAAAATTACTGTGCCTGTGGAAATTTACAAAAAGAATTTTCACTTAGCATGAAAGTGTAGCCATGCAGTCCTAGCTACTTAGGAAGCTGAGATGGGGGAATTACTTGTGTCCAGAAATTCAAGGCCATTCTAGGAAATACAGCAAGACAGTGCAACACTCATGTGAGGAAGAGAAAGACGGAGACAGAGAGATGGAGAAGTTGGTTCAATACAGCTTCAGCTCCCCACAGGAACAAGAAGACTCTTCCCTTCTATAAACTTACTACCACAAAGACACATTAAACCACATCTGTTTAGATTGCTGCCTCCAGCTTTCTCCCACAGTGTAAACCATGTATTCCTCTGCTAATCAATTACATTTACCTAAGTAGTATTATGAACTCATATAGATTATCAAATCTGCCAGAAAAAAAAATAAATAATGATTGCAGGGAAGTGGGAATGGCTAGTGTACTCAATAATTTTTTATTAAAATGAATACAAAGAGTAGGAACAAAATCGATTTTTATTATCACAAGCCATTCATAACAGAATACACTTGAACAACTCTTTCACTAAGTGTTTCAAATTGAAGAATGCTAAGGTTTCATGGATATTTTTCTGATAATAAGCCCATCATGACAGAGGCCACATCTGCCTTAGTGTAACTATTGAGTCAATTCAACAATTGATACGGCCACATCTAAACCACCTAGGCAGACAACTGCTACAGCAGGACACAAGTCAGGGGGTTTCAAGAACTTTCTGTATTTTTTTAATATTAAAGGCACATTTCCTTCCATTCTGTGAAGGAACTGTGTCCCCTTTGAGAATAGTTCCAAGAGTAATGCACCAGTTCCCACAAAACCTTCAAGTGTTCGTGAGTCCACCATTCTACAGAGTGAGTGAGAGCTAAAAGTAGAATTGTGTCATACCACTGGCAAACTATCACCTATGTCCTGTGAGATTTGTGAGTACCTTCTAAGGTGATGTACAGCTTTCTTCTTTGTTCTGCTTCAACTACCAAACTAAACTTGGCATGCAGAATCAAGCAGGCATACATCCAAGCAGAGTACCCCTGCACCAGGCCTGTGTGATGTCACTAGGGGTGGGGACATCCCCGCACTTCTTCCCTTTGCTGTGTTTGGACCTGAGACCAGTGACTAGCCCAGAGATTCCTCATGCATTCTACAGACAGTAGACGGTATTTGGCTTCCTGGTTTCCAGGGATTAAAGATGGAACTAGGAAGAAGGAAGGAAGGAGAAAGGGGAGAGAGAAAGGGGGATATACACACACATAAGCAGAAGCAATAACTAAAATCCTTACTGACAGGGATGAGGCAGATCTCTGGGGCTTCCGAATGCAGATGTTCAACCAGTCACCAACAACTGTTAGCCACAAAAGTAATCTTCATTTAGTATTTGGAGAACAAAGACTGTTTAAATAAATGTGCCAAGTGCCAGAGAAGATATTTACCACACCTTGGGGCAAAGGCAGCTTTTGGAGCAGTGGTCATCAGAGTGGGAACAGAGAGCAAAGAGAGCATTCACAGCATCCTGGACACCTGGCTGTGGCAGTCAAATGCTGGGGAAGTGGCTCCCAGCCCAGGGGAGAACACACATCCAGAACCCACCCACAACCACTGGTGGTGAAGGATGAGATATGTGAGAGGGTCAACAAAACTCTTTTGTTACGTTTGCTTGAGAGGTACATGTGTATCACAGCATATGTGTGGAGGTCAGAGGACAACCTGTTGCAGTCAGTTCTCTCCTTCCTCCGGGTGAGGTCAGGTATTGAACTCAGGTTGCCAGGCTTGGCAGCAAGTACCTTCACCCACTGTGCCATCTCTCTCAGGCCCGTCAACACAAATTCTAAAGGCATCTTTACAGATGAGAACCGTAGGGGTGTGTGGCAGCGTTAATGGAGACTTGAAGTAGTAAGCTGACCTGTTCCGCTGCTCTCAGAGCAATGCTGACACAGTTGTTGGACATGATGACTTTGTCTTTGAAGCAGAAATGGGATACTTTGTTTACATGCTCTACCTAACTGGTATATAATGAGATGGAGATTACACAGAGAGAACTAAATGCTTGATTGATGAATCAGCCCTGGGCTTTTAGAGTAATGCGTAGCCCCAGGGTATTTTGTAACTTCACTGGACTGAAACATTGGCCAGAAATTCAAAGCCATTCTGGGAAACATAGCAAGACAACAACAACAACAACAACACACACACACAGGTGTGTACAGGGGGTAGGGTTAATAAATACCCTGTTAATAGTAAAAAGGCAAACACTTTGTTTAACAGATGCCTATTTACAGATAAGCTCCATGCTTGTGCGTCTCCACACACTGTTATGCCATGGAAACTCAATTGACTACAGAGGTGTACTAACCTCATAAGCACTTTCCTTGGTGTTGTTGAGTCCCTGGTCACTGTAATTCCACGTAAACTGGAAATCCTGGGATTGTGGGACATGGGACATCTCAGCTTTGCTCTTAAATTCCAATGTCAAAATCATGGGAGGTAATAGGATACTGATGATTATCTGCAAAGGAAACAAGGCAAAAAAAGGGTGAGCAGAAGACAAAGGACGCATGCACTATCTCAACAACAGATGGAGGAAAGAGCATTGTAGATAGTCGGATCCAGTCCTGGCTCAATTTCCGTCCCAAGTCTACATATATTTTAACTCAACTATTTCAGTTCTACAAAGGTGTCCCTTAGCTCTGTGCAAAGGTGAGGTGTTAGTGCACAACTGTTTGCAAAGGCAAAAAAGAAAATAATACTAAAAATCTAAGGGTCCACCTGTACAGCAATAGACAATATGGAACAACCTAACAGTAGAATACAATGTTCACATTAAAAAAAGGAAAATGGAAGGGCTGCAAAGATGTCTCAGTGAACCAAAGCCCTTGCTGCTCTTGCACAGGACCTGAGTTCAGTTCCCAGCACCTACATGTCAGCTCATTAGAGTCTATAGCTGAGTCCTCTGGAAAGGCAGGCAGCCAATGCTCTTAACTACTGTACAATCTCTCTAGCCCTGACTTGAAAGTTTAAAAAATACATATGTCACACTTGTTTCCCCTGGAAAAACCTGTACTTGAGTAGGAAGTTAGAAGTATTATTTTTGTGATGATTGCATTATTTTGGTTGGGCGTTGGTGGCGCATGCCTTTAATCCCAGCACGAGGGAGGCAGAGGCAGGTGGATCTCTGTGAGTTTGAGATCAGCCTGGTCTACAAGAGCTAGTTCCAGGACAGCCTCCAAAGCCACAGAGAAACCCTGTCTTGAAATACCCAAAATACTAATACTAATAATAATAATAATAATAATAATAATAATAATAATAATTTAAAGTCATTCAATAGAAATTGCCATATAAACAAATTTTACATCATAAATTTTAGAAAATAAAAGATCCATCTCCCGCACATCGACCCCAGATGCTGTCGGGGAGGCCAGTACAAGACTGATCCAAACCCCTGAATATGGATGTCAATAAGGAGGCCTCTGCACTCCAGGGAGCCTCTGGAAGTGGATTAGCATTTTTCCCTGGTGTAAGAAGGGACTTTGAGAGCCCATCCCACGTGAAGGGATGCACTCTGGCCCTGGACACATGGGGAAGGGCCCAGGCCCAGCATAGGAAGACTTGGTGGACTTTGCGGAGCCCCCGTTGAGGGCCCTACCCTGCCTGGGGAGTGGTGGGTGGATGGGGTGAGGGGTAGGTTGGGGGTGGAGGAGGAAGGATGTGGGTAAAAAGAGGGAGAGGGAGAAGGGACTTACATGTGAAACAAGCTTGTTCCCTAACTTGAACTAATAAAAAAATATTAAAAAAAAAAAAATCCATCTCCCACCTTGTACAAACCATCATCTGCCCCAGAAGATCTCAGTAGACCATCACACTTTACACATAAACAGTCTTTTGAGGGAAATTTTATGTTCAATTTTTATAGGCTTTCAAGATAAACAGTTTAAAATATTTACTACATTTGTTAAAGCCAACTTGGTGGATGGATGCTCTGTCTTTCTTCCAACTAAAGTTATGTCTCAGCATCCTGGAGTTCACTGACCAAAAGTTAGATTAACCTGTCAGCCGCCCTTCCTGATTTAGTGCATGGAGTCAAAGGCTTGCCAACCTTGCCTTCTTTCCCATGATGAAATGACATACTAAATTTTGTTTTAAGCTGTGATCTGTGAAGACTCTCTAGGCTTTAGTTCTAACACGATTGTCATTTCTGTCCCAAATATGTGTGAAGTGTAAAAACTCCATAGTCAGTCACAGTGACAGCATCATGTTAGTTCTACTTCCGGGAAGGCCTCCAATCCCACTGCCCTGGAGAAGCAGTATTCCACCACAGCACGACTGCAATGTTGGTGGCACACGCCTTTAATCCCAGAATTCAGGAGGCAGAAGCAGGCGGATCACTGTGAGTTCGAAGCCAGCCTAGTTTCCAGAGAGAGTGCTATGATAGGCTCCAAAGCTACAAAGAGAAACCCTGTCTTAAAAAAAAAAAAAAAAAAAAAAAAAAAAAACCAGACTTCTAAAGAGAAGTTGGAGCCTGACATGCTAAATGTCCCATCCAAATAGCTCTGCATGGTTCTCCTGTAATCTCATGCACTTGGGAGTGCTCTGACAAGGGCATCCCAAACTGATTTGCAAATGGGTAGGGAGTCTGGGGAATTCATACAGCAAGCTGCCTCAGCCTTGTAATCAGTGCGTGCATGTTTGGAGGAAAACATTAAGGCTTGCCTTACTGAAACCAATCAATCAATCAGTCAGTGTCTCTCTCTCTCTCTCTCTCTCTCTCTCTCTCTCTCTCTCTCTCTCTCTCTCTCTCACACACACACACACACACTCACACACACACACACACACACACACACACACAGACCTCTCACATTATGAAGTATAAAAAAGACAAACATCCATTAAGCTCTCAGTGACAGCATTCTGGAAGCTAATCTAAAGTGTGGACTGTAGGGGGCAAACGCTACCTCAGGCTCTCAGCTGCAGCCTTCTCAGCCAGGAATTTACAAGCAGCTACTTCAAAGCTGGGTAAGCAGAGGCCGACCCACCCCCCCCCCCTTTGTCACTTCCAGACCTGAAGTCAAAATGGATCAAAGGAGAACTTTGAGAAATGATGGCTTTTTCTCTGGTATGTTGTGAAGTTACAGGAGATAATTTTTGATGGACATTTATTTTTCTAATCTCATGGACAGAAATTAAAACACACACAGCCCTTCCCGATCTTGAAATACTTACTTTGTTGAGTTTTCTATAGTTTATCTACTAAAAATATTTATATTTTTATAATTGCCATTCTGTTTAAGATATACTATAATTTTAATAACTGTAGGAAGAACAGAATTAAAATGCAAAATACAGTTTTGTGTGCTCTTAACAACCTCATGTTCTTCCATTGATTTCACAAACACACGCACTTTGACATGCTCAGGCTACACAGCACACATTATAAATCTTGGCATTGAACTTAGGTGCTCTTTTAGATAACTGAGGCGGCTAAGAATTTAGATATGATGAAAGATGTGAGCAGTTGCTGGAAGAGAGCCTTATGAAACCACCATGCAGTCCCTGAAGCAATACCCTGGATGAGGGAAGCAATAAAAAATTGCTAGTTCTATTCAGTTTCTTGTCTATTAATATTTATTTATTGTGTGGCACTGGGGACCAAACCCAGGGCCTGTGTGTGTCGTTCAAACATGCTACAAGTGAGCTATGCACCCAACCCCATCTGTATTCTCAAGCCTTGTTTCTGTTGGAACTCTCAGAAACACTGCCATTTGGCACAGTGAAGTGTTGCTTTTGTTTGCTGTTAACTCTGATTGCCCGCATATGAGAATGGCTCTGTGGTGTCGGGCAGGTACAGTCATCAAGTTCTGAAAGTCACTATGGGAGAGTAGTTTAGAGATTTCTGAAGGATGGCTGAGCCATGCACCTGCAGGAAGGTATTGTTTGCCAGAGGACCCACCTGGAACTCAAGAGCACTGACCTTCACTGACAATATGCCATATGGAAAAAGAATGTACCTTCAGCCAGGAGTTTTTCCTCATTTTTAGACGCCCCATCCACATGTCTGTCAGCAGCATTTGGGTACAAGAATGTGACACAAAAGGACGCAGTCCTCCAGACACGGCCAGTTTCAAGCAGGTGGAATTGCTCCAGTTCTTGAGTTCATAGGTCAGCAGTTTCATGGCCATTGGCTCGTTCTGCTTGAAGGCCTTCTCCAATACATCCAGAGCAAGCTGGCCGAACTGCCTGATGATACAGTGATGAACAGAGAACACAAAAGGCCAGTCAGAGCCCCAGAAATGTCTTCAGAGATTGACTATGCACACAGAAAACACTGGTTAATTGGGCTGTATGACCAAAACAGAATTAGGCTGTGTAATAAACAGCAATTTAAGCTATTTAAGTCATCAGAAACTACGGCAGCTACTCAGAAGGTAGACAACTTGTCCTATTTTCCTGGTAGTGCAAAGTGGAATTTAATGTTTGTGTCAGAAGCCATTCCATGCTCTGTGACTCACTACATTCATACTGGTGTGGGTGGTTCTACATGAGAAGTCCCAGTAGAGAAATTCAGACAGAAGACACTGTGTCCAAGAAATATTATGCTATTATGTTTTTACTTTTATCATATATATTCCTTAAATACTTAAGAAGCTAGACCCAAAAACCCTCAGGCGATTTCCCAGAAGGCTTTATTCTCTACAAATGCTGCAGGTCTGTAAATCAAGCTATAGATTAGCTTCCATCATTCACTGAGCTTCCCTCCATCCACAGGACTATCACACTTTAGTAATCAGATTAATGGAAACATCTCTCTTCTTTCTCAGTCCCACCAGTTACTTTCTGGTTCTTCACTACAGTGTGTGTTTGCTCCCCAGCCTTAAAGACACCTAAGATAAGCAGCCATCTTAACTAACAGCATGGAAGACTTTGGGGCTCCAAAGGACTTTTATGTCATTCGTTTCAAAAACCATTAACCGTTCTTAAGGAACTAGAGGCTAAAATCTAATTGGCTGATCCACACAATAAAAAAAAAAAAAAGTTGCCCATGGAACACAGCACTCCTCACTGGAAAGTGACATCTCTCCTATATTCCAGAGTTCCTTCTGATCTTTATGGACCTTTACTACAGAATGCATGAAAGATGCAATGTGATAGTCAGCGTTGGTTGCTGGATGGACAGGATCAGGAAATAACTAGAAATCAGTATTACACTGTGTCTGTGATCATGTTTCCAGGGCTTGGCATGAGTCTGAGTTGAACTACATAAAGAAGATCCCTTTTCTAGGTGGATGGCCACCACCTGGTCCTCCAGGGGCCCAAAGAGGACAAGTACAGAAAGTGAATTGGCCTCTGTCCCTCAGAGGTGAGATAACTGTCATGTATGTGCCCTGGACATCAGCAGTCCAGGCTCTGCAACCTGAAGATTCTACAGCTTGTAGCAACAATGCCCTTCCCCAGTTCAAAGGACTTAAACTGAGGCTCCTACTACAGATTTCTCTGGTTCTGGGGCCTCTGGACATGGACTTAGCCATGTTTCTGGTCTCTCTGAGTCTCCAGGCTCCACAAAGTCTTCTCAGCTACTAGAATCACTTAGGCAATTCTCTTACAAATCCCCTCCCATGTAACTATCTATACACCCTACTGACTCTGTTTCTCAGGGGATGCTTGACTGAAACACACAATTCTAAGTAAATCTACTTGTCCCATGGTAAAGTGAAGGAGAAAGAAGTGTCTACACTTTCTAAAAACTGTTGTCCCTTAGTGTGAAGTGAAGACAGAAGACCTACTCTGAGTAATTTTTCAATTCCTCTGAGGTATCGTCCACCATGTTGCTCTCCTTAGCTTCCCGGGCCATGGCCCTATATAGAATACTAGCAATGACCGCCTTGACTGTGGTCTCCTCTCCATGCTGCCAGAAGAACATGGCCATCTTCTGCCTCTTCATCAGCACAGCCCATACCAGAAGATCATTGTATGGGTAGACAAAACCAGCAGACTCGGGGTCCTCTGATAGGCTGTGTATTTCCTTTGACTTCTTCTTTGACTTATGAGAGTCTCCAGGCTTGTCCTATTGCAAAGGAGAACAAAAGCCTAAGAACTCCAATACGTGATGCTTAGTTAAATATAACACAGCAATTATCCTAGAGATACTTTTTAAAATAATTACTGCCTATGTTAGATCCCAGCAAAAAGGCAAAACAAACAAAAAGCCCAGATAGCCACCATAGTAGAACTGTTAGTACAAACTATCTGGCAAAACTGATACAGTGTGCCCTTCTGTATAAGACAAACAAAAGCAATCAGTTAGGGATGTAGCTCTGTGGTAAGGCAACCAACTGATATGCACAAAACACTGAGTTTAATTCTCCCAACTATAAACAATGCATGCTTTATAGAACTACAACATAGGACTTAGACACCCATGAGGACTGAGTTCACAGTCCTGACTCCAAAGTGAGACCTTGTCTCAAAAATATGTTGAATATCATTAAGATAAACCAGCAAGCACAATTTGCACTTTGATGGTAATCTATTTGGGTAAGAATTTTATTTTAAATATTCTCTACTTCTATCTTAGCAAGTTGATTTGTCATTGCTCTTTTGAAGAGTACCACTAGTACTGCCAGAATACGTTCAAATAGATCACTTTGTTTTATTTTATTCTGGAACAAAAAGCATTACCCAACCCCCTCCACAAGCTGACCCTTTGCAGCTCAACTAATACAGCACTCAAACTCCCTGTGTGCCTTTGCGTGGCTTCCTGTCTCTGATTCAGTGTCCTGTATAATGTTATTCACCTTAAGATAAGTGGAACCATTTCTCAGTCACCATTTTATCTACCTCTACCTGCTCATGTCCCCAGTTCAACCAAGTACTCAGCATAATGCTTGAGAAATAATAAAGGTTTAAAAATAATTGTTTGTAATTTGAAGCATCGTGGCAAAAACCATTAGAATATTTCTCTTCTCTTTCTATGGATAAAAAGAATTTATTCATTAATGGTGGCAAAGGGCTGTGCCAGCAGCTGGGGGAAAGCAAACATCTTACAGAAAATAGAATATGATTTCCATGGAAATACCTAAGCAAAAGCATTCTTTCCCAGAGAAAACAGGCTAACGATACACATTCATTATCTTTGTTATATTGCAAAATTAGGATAAAACTAACTTCAAGAAAGACTTAGTTAGGGAAAAGAAGATACAAGAGAACCAGCTTCCAAAACCTGAAAGTTACAAATGGAATGGTCCTCATATCCAACCAGGCTTGAGTAAGGAAGTCAATAGTGCAGTGTTAGGCTAATGATTATGAATGTTAAATACCATGGCATACACAGCCTGCCTGAGTCACCAACTGTACAAGGCCAAGGTAGGAATAAGGAAGAGAACCCAAGGGGAAAGCCCAGACAATCACTGGGTTGTCAGCGCTCTGTATTGTTGAAGAATAGCTGTGTCAGCAGAGATGCTTGTGAATTATACCATCTGTTTATGGTCCTGAGGGATGATTCTTCATTGGCCCCTCCCTTTCTCCAGTGTCAAATGAAGGAGACATCTCAGTCTGCAAAACCAACTTCATCTTCCAAAGGAGTGTACCTTGGATTTGTAGGGCTGTGCAGTCCTAAAGAACTGGGAATGCAGTGTGCTTTCTGAAGATTCATGTCTACTTCCCAAGGAATGCCGCTGGTGAAGAGGGTGCTGGGAAAGGCTCTGAGAAAAGCTGGTCACACTCTGGTGTATGTTGGTATTTCATTTTATAAAGAAAGCAAAAGGGAGAGATGTTTTAAAAAAAGATTATAATAATAACCACACATTCTTTCCAGACAATGATGAAAGCTAAGTATGTGTCCCTACAAATGCCCAACATGATTAATAATTAATGTCTCTGGAGATCCATCACTCAATAGCCTCCCCCAATCTCCTTCTGATGAACACTACTATTTCCTGACATTTTAGAGAACATACTCTTTTGTTCTCTATTATATACCTAAATTCCTTTCCTATGTGGCAATTCCTTTATAATTAATGGATGGTCTAGCCTCGCAACAAGTTCAAAACAGGCAATACAATTTTATAGTTTATAGATAAGAAAAAGCTTCTATTCACAAAGAGCTCTAAGGTTTAGGTGAAGTTAGAAAGTTCTGGAATTTTTCCAGGTACCATATGATATCCACTGCATGGGGATCAAATGAAGTGCCAGCAAGGAGAAACACGAATATATAGAGACTGACATAAGAGCCTAGGATATAAACCCCAGCTTTTGAAAAACTCTACTCTCCTTCAGTTTGTTTTATATGGATAAAAAAATGAACAAAGAAAAAATGAAGTTAGGATTGCTCAGTGACATCACCCAAGTTACTTTCATCATTATTATCATAGAGAATTAATAACATCAACATGATGATAATCATGAGTATTGTTATTAAGTCACTCAAAGCTTGCTCTGTAGTAGGATGTGAAGGGGTTTTGTAATCTCATAAGTTTGTGAACAGGACATTGATATGCCCAGTTCATAGATGGGAGAGTGGGAACACAGATTATGTTTCATTATGACATCAAATGGAATTTGATGTCAAACCACACTGACGCCATACTACAAAGATGTTAGGATTGTGGTCTGGCTGCTGTCTAAACTGAAACACCAATTAGTGAAATGGGACATGTTATACTGAAGGGCCATTTCCAGAAGGAGCAGCAATGGAGTCTCCTAGTTAGCTACAAACCAGCTGCACCAAGGTCACACAGTGACCCTGTAGTCACCACCACACAGTAGTGTCACTTCTTTCAAAGGAAAAAGCTGATGCTGGGTGTCTTGTGGCCTCATAAAGCTCAGCAGAGGTTATTTCCTAGATGACATGTGGTTTTCCATATTGCACATGGTTTTGTGGGGAGTGCTTTGCTTATTTCTTAAACTTAAATTGGACTATCACTTCTCCCAATTCTTTATAAAGGTCCCAAGCAGCTGGATATTCCAGGTTCTTCATGGAACTCCTTCCAGACCACGTTCCAGTCTCATCCCTGTCTGCCCACAACAAAAGTCTCAGTATTGCTATAGAACCCTGCACTGATGTCTAAGCATTGTTCTTCTCTGTTCCCACTTTCCTCTCCTCTTCAGTGTCCAGTGCTCCTTTTCTGGTGTCTGTATGTCTAAAAAGAGCTAATCTCCTCTAATTATGGGTCAATGATGGCAACACTCCTTTTATAATCTTGGTCTTCCAAAACTACAACAGAAAATATATTATCTGTAAAACCTTTTCTCTTTTTAAGCTCACTCTGTTTTCATCTTCCAGTATAATTCTTACATGCTTAGCCCAAAATGCAGTCTCTGGACTATAGAGGCTATTGTTCACTTATAGAAATAAATTTATTAAGAGTTTGACCTTTGGCCAAGCGTTGGTGGCTCATGCCTTTAATCCCAGAACTCAGGAGGCAGAGGCAGTCGGATCTCTGTGAGTTCGAGGCCAACCTGGTCCACAGAGTGAGTTCCAGGATAACAACCTCCAAAGAAATACAGAGAAACCCTGTCTCAAAAAAAAAAAAAAAAAAAAAAAAGAGTTTGACCTTTGACCTCTCTGTTTTCAATAGGAAGAAAAGAAAAAAGCAGCTGTTCTCTAGCTAGATTCATCACACAGCACTTCTATGCTCATAGAGCACAGCATCCCGCTCTGTATTGTGGGTAATTTACCCATAAATCTGTTTCTTCTATGAGGTTTCTTTATATCTACCTCATGCCAGTACACAAACCCTTTGTACAGCACTCTACATACAGCGGGTGACATGTGCTCTCAGATGAGAGGCCCATTGACGAAGCTACTACCCCTGGGACTCCGTTGACCATTTTCTTAAAACTAAACTTTGCAATTCCCCTTCCTTGCACTGAGGCACTTTTCAGTGATGTTACCTTGCGTTGCTTTCTGTAGAGGTTGTTGTAGAGAACTCTGAAACTTTTCCTAGTGTAGCTGCTTCGATAGGCTCCACCAATGAGGTACTCTATTACCAGCCCAATATCGATGAGCGTTATTCTGTAGCTTGAGAGAAGGGTATGCTACAACAAAGATCAAGGCATCACAACTTTGTTCTTCAATATCTTCTATATCTCTTTTTCTATGCTCTCAAAGGGCAACACACTTAACTTATCCATCTCTTTCTCTTCAGCATATTGTGATGAAGATTTAGGAAATAATTTAGGCAAGTCATTTTTGCTATGGCTCAAATCAATGTAATTTAAATCTGTATCCTCAGAGACAATTTTTCTTACTGTAAAATTGACAAATAAATATCTTCCTTTTAACTGACTCTCCAACTAAGTCAACAGAAGCAGAAAGTCCACACTCTACCCAGTGAGATGCCAAGTTTCAAAAAAGGAGAGAATTCTTCAAGTGTACTGTGGGTGACTTTTTCTCACAGTGACAAATGAAAAACCTTTAAATTTTCAAGTCACGTGCTACTCAACATTTAATGAGAACACTCTGAGAAAAACATGAGCAAGAATGTTGAACCATCCTAACCCCCTGCAATGGAACTTAGACACACAAAAGCATGTTTGCATCCCTACACTGCCACTGGTACTCAAAATAATGATAACAGAAAACATCAGAAATCATACACTAGATATCCCCAAAAAGCCTGTGCTGCTGATGTTCTCACTGACTGTGTGATAGATAGAATCCATTGCTTATGTGTCTTCATTTATTTTGGTTGTTTCTGTTGAGACAGAGTCTAATATGTAGCCCAGGTTGCCCTTAAAACCTGGATCCTCATGCCTCAGCCGCCTGGGTCCTAGAATTATAAGCATGAAACCCACAATCTGGCCTGTTTCTGGGGTGCTGACAACTGAATTCAAGGTCTTACATAGAGCACTGTATCACTGAACTATGTAATCCTTCTGATCTGTGTTTTTCATAACTCGTATCACTTAGTTGATGGACCAAACTTTAAAAATAGAAATGAAGTGTGAAAACCTAGAAGAATAAAATTTTGTGATTAAAAAGTAAGTAATTCCCAATAAAATTGAAACCTACATTTTATAAATTTCATTCAACTATCTCAACTCTAAGGTAATAGGCAAAGAGTATTTTCAACTTTTATACTTAGGTTACCTGTTTTACATCTTGGACAAGATGACGTAAAAACATATTAGTTGGTCCTTGTTTCTGTGATTAAAAAAAGAAAAAAAAAAGAATCATTTCCTTTGACTATTGTGTGCTGGAGGCGCCTTGTTTCAGAATTACACAGGTATTTCAAATTACATAGGCAACCGGAACATTGGAAAGCTTCTTCAGCATCTTTGGTAATGAGACTTAAGCTACTTAATCTTAAAGAGGGAGTTTCCCAGGAGAAGCCATGATCAGTCAAAGTAGTTTTCAAAGCATGTATATACAGAAATAGTAAGATGTTACTTTTACGTAGTAAGAAGCACAAAATTTGAGCACTTATGACTATCCTTTATCATATATAAATTCTATCAAGTAATCAAATCTCTTTGCATGTGAGGGCATTCTATCAGTCAGTACTTTGTTGAACCCTTAACAATGCCCAGCTTCCTGGGGATCCAAGAGATTCTTCACAATAACAGGAAATGAAGAGTAATGCATATCCTAAGACGTGGCCAACAGTGTGAAGACGTGTGTGCTGAAAGGAATCCGGGAGTGCTCTAAATTCTAGAAAGAGATCACTGTTAAGTGACTGGAGCAATGATGAAGACAGAACTTGGATGATGCTTGAAGAGAGGACAGTATTGAAAGGAACATGAAGGAGAATTCAGGCAGTGGACATTTTCACAATGGATAAGCAGGTCTCAAGGGTCAAGTTTGGTCATCAGCCTTGGCCACAGTGCCTTTACCCAGTGAGGCACCTCACTGACCCAAGAAGAACATATTAATAGTGGCTTTAGGTCAAGATATTCCAAATAACTGAATAAAAAGCAATTTTTTTCTTATTCACACTGTTGCCTCTGTCTTAAGATAAAATATTCCATGGCAAGGGTGTGAGTTAACTTGAAAGTAAGTCTTCATTCTGAAAACTGTGATGGAACATGAGCATTTGAGGAGGCAGACAAACCTGAAGCTAACTAGCAAACAAATCTTGAGCAACATGACATGATACTCACTGTATTATAGAGATCTTCCAGCCGGGGTATGGTGAGGAAACGGTGGAGGTTCACTCCATTCTCTATCAAGAGTTTCACAAAATCCACCCGATCCATCACTAAAGCATCTAACATTGCTTGTTCTAGAGTACCGGGCTTCAGGAGGTACAAATAAGGAAGAGGTACGAAGATAATTAACATAAGAAAAATAAGAAACACAGATAACACTACATAGATACCATCATTATAAAATACAGTCTTCCTAAGAAACCAACTGAAGACATAGTCAACTATGATTCATGTTCTTGTGTGAGAAAACTAAACACTGTAACCACCTCAAAACTCCCCCAAACTGATGGTGAGTCATAAAGGTAATTCTAACGAAAATCCAAGAGTTTCCTGGTTTGTTTTTAATTTGTGGATGGAGGGAAATGTTTACTCATTCACTTGGCTGATGGATTTTTTTTTAATTTTGGATTTAGTTTTGTTTGTGGTATCCTCATTCTTCCATTAAACTTTACCTGCATAAGTAGCATGTTGGACATACTCAACTCATTTTCCCCTGTCAAACAAATCCACTAAAACTACATCAGAAGAATTTTTTTAAACAAATCAATTCATGAGCACTGGGGCTGGGGATTAGGGCTGAGGACAGCAGTGTGGAATGTGAAAAGTGGTTGGTCAAGTGGTAGTTGGCTTCAGTCCACCCAAAACCAAACAATTGAAATGAGAAGTGTCAAGGGTCACACAGATTGATGCCATGTAACAGCAAGGCCACAGTGAAGTCAATGTACACATACTGAGTCTAATGTTAGGACTTGGAAGTCATTATCCCCACTTGCCCCTTTACTGTGAGCAGTAACACTTGTACCTCCCAGCTGGTATAGGCACTTCTTTTCTGGCATTAGCATCAATGCAAGAGAAGACATGAGTGTGCTGACACGGAGGAGAGTCCCCCAGAAAATGGCATCAGATGACCTTTGCTGAAGTTCAAACACTTGAGTAAAAAAATTCAACACAAATGTATCAAAAAGCTTGGAGGAGCAAAATAATTCAGGAAGAAAGCCTCCAAAAAAAAACTACTATTAATAGTTTCAGACAGATAAAATAAGATCTATTCCAGGTACCACTGAACACAGAAGAAAGAAATCCACTCAGCAAACAAATGTGCTCCTGGGAATTGGCAGACTAACCCTCTGCTACCAGTAAAGCACGGTTTTACTGAGGCTGAGTTGAGAAACCCTATCAAACACAAACACAAGAAAAGCAAGAGAAACAATTATCAGCAATTGAGTAAATACTCAGGAAACAGGAATCCGAAAAAGGAGCAGAGAAAACAAAGGGGATAGAATGGAACTGTGAATGCAAGTTTGAAATTATGTACATACTGAATCTGTAGACCTGTGATGTTTTGAATGAGAATGTCCCACATAGAGTCATCTATCTGAATGCTGATAGAACAACTAGGGAGGGATTAGGAGGCATGGCCTTGTTGGAGGAGGTGTGTTGCTAGAGGAGCAGGCTTTGAGGTTTCAAAAGACTTGCACCACTTCCAGTGTGCCTCTCTGCCTCGTGCTTGTGGTTTTCACACTTGAGCTTTTAGCTGTTGCGCTGCCACCAAGCCTTCACTCCATCATCATGAACTCTGACCTGCTGAAACCATAAGCCCCATTAAATATTTTCTTTTATAAGTTGCCTTGGTCATGATGTTTTATCACAGTAATAGAAAAGCAACTAAAACAAGACCTAACACACACCATTGTGAAAGCTTAGAACTGAAGGGACCAGCTTCCCTTTTGGCAGCAATAATGGCCGAACACGTGCTTCTATGACCTTGTCCTAGAAACCAGAAAGTCAGATGCCTACCTCGTGACAAGGAAACAATCAGAAGTTAGTCACTAGAAAGTCAGATGCCTGTCTCGTGACATGGAACCAATCAGAAGTTAGCTGGTGGCACTATGCTTTACGACCCTGGGTGTGCTTTACGGACAAGCGCACAGCAATGATGTAGAGAGCATAGCAACCACCCTGGGAGGGCCTATGGTCCATAACAACCAGTTGACCAATCAACACAGGGCAAGCCCTCCAAGGCTGGAGGCACACCAATCGTGAGCCTGTGCGTACCCCTAGACACTCCCCTTACGCTGCCCTATAAGATCTTTCGGGAGACCCTAGGAGCAGTCTTTGCTAGCCATCCGCCATGGTGGGTGGATCAAAGACCGGAGCTAACATGGGGTTAGCTCGTTAAACTACAATAAAGCCTCATGCAATTTGCATCAAGCTTTCGCCTCTATTCTGTGTTTGGGGTGGCCTCGGTCCTGGGCTAAGATTCTGGAAGCCTCAGCTTTCCAAGGGTCTTACAGAACCTTAGAGAAAGAAAATATTTTAAAAATTCCAGGGAAGAAGAAAAAAATGGTCGCAAAGGACCTAAAGATGGAATTGTGTTCATTTGTCAACACCAGTGCTAGACGTTCAAAATTCTGCTGAAAAAAAAAAAATGCAATTCTAGGGCAAGCAAGATGGCTCATCAGGCAATGAGCCGATGATCTGTCCTGAAAGCATAGCAACCTGAGATGGAGCCATGAAACCTATGCTAAGTTGTAAGGAAAGAATTGACCCCACAAAGCTGTCCTCAAGTCTCCACTTGCATGCCATGGCTTGTGTGCCCTCCCATCCCACACACTAACAACAACAAACTAATAGTAACAAAACTTTAAAAAAAAATTCTAATCATGAATTAAAAAATACAGCCATATATCAGGCTCTCTGAATTTTTAGCTCCCATGTTCTTTGTTAGGAAGTTATTAATTCTTGCCATCGTTACAGAAGAAGAAGACTAGAAAAGGAGTCTTGAGGCACAGGAAACAGAGCAGAGGGGCAAGAAAATCCCATGCTGGTGAGGCAGATGCCAGAATGGCATCCAAGCTCCAAAACCAGAGGGCGTCTCCAACAACACAGAGTGAGCTTCAGAAGATAGAAGGACCAAGAAGTTCCTAGGACTCATGAGTTGGAAGAAATCTGTGTGGCATAATTTAGAATCTAGAAAGTTACAAATATCCGAACAGCCAAAAATGTCAAGTGTAGAAGACTCATGTCAGTAGAAAAAAATCATTATTTTCATAGCCTTCTAACCACATTTGATGTTTTAACCCATTTGTTAACTTGAACGAAATACAACTGAGGTATAGTTTAGTGAAATATTAATGGTGATTATCACCATTGTAATGCTGAAATTGAATATATATTTTCCTGCCTTTTCACTGGTTTCTATTATTGATAGCAGAGGATAGGAAGGAACACGTGGCATGTTAACAGTAGAAATGAGACCAAGCCAAAGGAGACCAGCAGCTCACTTCGGCAAAAGGCTGTCAGCTTTGGTTGACTCTTTTGTGGGAATGGTCCAAGATTTGGTGATTGTCCATTAATCAGGGATACTGTTTCAAACAATATTCTTCTTAGGCACAAGCATCCTGGTCTTGTACTTGGTAGACTAAGAGTAAAAGGTCATATCCTCATCTTGCACAACTTCTTTACAGGGATGAAGAACTATCGGTGCTTGAGTTGAAGAGAATTCAAAAGTAGAAGAAACATAGACCCATTAGCAATGGTCAAGCTAACCCTTCATAGTCTTTGAACAAAACATTTTTCAAATGATCAGCATGTCTCCATGCAGAGCAGAGTCTGATTCAAGACTGAGTGGCAAATGGACAGATGATGTGAAGACAAAGATACCAAGTCCTGTCTCCCACAGGAGAGCAGGCAGAGCACGTTCCCAAGCAGAGCCAGCATTTTTAGCTAAAGTGTTTGCAAAGTACCCTGGGCAATTGTGATGATAGCCCACACATCAGAAGTGTGACCTGCTGTAGACTGAGATTCACTCTGATGGGAGGCTGGCCTCTGAGGTGACAAGTCTTTCTGAGAACAACTTGTAGAATGAGGTTTTTCCTTGGTAATGATAACTCTCTTCATCTTTGTTTGCCTTTTAATTGTATGGTCATTTTAGAACACACTAGTTTTTTATCTTGTTTTAGTCACAAGGAGCTCCTGTAGACATCTCAGCCTTGTGATCTAATCTGGTACTTCACAGCAAAGCTGATGACAGAGTGTAGGGAAGGAGAGCACAGAGTCAGAAGACAACACTGTGTTTTCACTGGGTTCAGAGGTTAAAGGCTCAGAGTCTACTTGTTTTGAGTCTTCTAGTGGTAGTCTCTACATGTTTCACTATAAATGTCACATTTTAATTTAAAACTAAACAAAACACTAAGTTAATATTTAAGTTCTAAACAATAAAAAACAAAATCAAACTCATTAAAAATAAACATAAAATCTTTCTATCCATTCTTTTGGTCTTTTAACTTCCTATTTCATCTTCCATGAAACCAGGGAAAATTTGTTTTCAGGGAGGCAAACCAAGGAAAAGACATACCTTTGCTTCCCTGGCATCAGAGTGATACCCATCTCTCCTCAAATCTTCTCTTTGTTCCCCTCCCTAACAAACCAATATGCAAAATACTTCTTTCAAACAACCTCATTTTCATTATACCTTCCAATGTTGTCCATAAATTAGGATATGTTTCTTGGCAATGTCCATTCTGTCCCAAGCCATTGCCAGATTTAATTGTTCTGATATTGATAAGTTTGTGCCTAGGAGAAAAGAAAGTAATAATCACATATTGTATTCAAGTCAAGAAAAAAAGCACAGAAATCCTCTAGAATGTGAGAACAAGAAGTGGGGAGGAACTTCGAATCTGGTGGTCACTCACCCTTCAGCAAAGCCGTGAGGATTGCCAAATCAAGGTCTTGGTGCTCCTCAGACTCAGCATCAAATATGGTAATCTGTGATGGGTGAAAATCAGAAAGTCACACGGTTTACAAACTACCCAGAGATGTCTTCAAATGGTGTAAATAAGATGAACATCTCAGCTACTGAAGGAAATATTCCTGGTTTTGTAAATTAAAAACAGTGTGGCATTGTTTGACTTACAAAAGTAAAACTGTTTCAAATAGGGTGACAAAAAATTAGAGGCACATAGAAAAAAAAAAAACAACACTTTAAAAATCTCACATGTAGTAGAGCTTACTTTGCACCATCATCAGGTAAAGAGCCTCATTGTTGATTCCCAGTGCAAATCAACTCACCCCTCCTTTGGAAGGAATAACCGTGAGAGCCCTCTGCAACCCTCTGATCACTTAAACCCCAAAACTAAGACCTTTGCTTCATAATGAGAGGTGACTCCTCAAATGTTCGTCCTAAACTCAGTAAGCCGATGACCATGGAGTCCCTGGATTGTACAATGAACTGCAATCTTCACAGTGTCAAAGTGCCCAGGGCTTCCTAGGGTGAGACTGACTTTTAAAAACTCAGCATAAAATGTGTTAGATACCATTGTGACACTTTTTAAATAAGTATAATTTTTTGTGGCTTTTGTTCCCCCCAAGTCCCTATCCCTTGCTACTCTTGTGTCCCCCTGCCCACCTAACAGATTCTTTTCCTCTTTGATGTCCCATGTCTCCTTTGGCTCACCCCCACACGCCCCTACCCTTCTTCATCATCTGATATAACCATTTTTGGGTCTCCTTTCTAGATTTTTCCACTTTACCCACATTTATATCTGTTTATGTGTAGTATGCATACTTCCAAATGAAATATATTTCCTGAAATACAGGAAGTTACATTAACAGAAAAAGCCAGGAATGGCAAGGCCTGGTCCAAAGGAAGACTCTAACTGACTCACCTTAGGAACCTTAAAGCCACTGAATGTAAGTTATGTATCCACAAAATAAATAAGAATCTGGAAAAATGCCCAAGGTCCTATTTTAAAACTGTGCTAATGCATCTGCATTTGTTGGATCCTTTTGCCTAACATCCTTGTGTGTACAAACAAAATCAACCCTCAACCACCAGCTACACAGAGCCCAATGGCTGTGATGTGAGCACTGCAGTTTTCTTCCTTTGCCTTTCTTCATCTTTCTGCTCACTGCTCAGTAATTATACTACTTAATGACAAAAAGAAACAAGTACTCCAGCAATCTCTTTCATGTGGCCTTTTCTTCTAATTATGCAAAGCATGGCAGAGTGGCACCTGTGAGCTCAGATCAGGCCCGCCATTTCTTAATTGGATGACTGGACAAATCACTTAAATTGTCTAGCCTTCAGCTGCATAATTTCCAAAAGGGAATTGAGCAACCACTGACATCTTGAACTCATTCTTAGGGTTATTTTAGATGAAAGAGAGTTAAAAGCATGTGGCCACTTATAAACACAGTTGTGGTCACTGAAGATGCCAAAGGGTTTTTCATGTGAGTTCTTGCCAGGTTTGAACTTGTTCCATTGGTTTTGTAAGGTTAGGTGCTTTAGTACCAACATAATCTCTTCATGATTTCACTAAGCTTCCCATTTCTGGAGAGATCACTGCAAATGGCAAGACTTCTGCATATTCACTGAAGTTTTCTGCTTCATATCATCTAAGTGGTCATCAATAAAAATTTTGGAAACAGTCCCCTAAAACACAAGCAGTTTTCCTGAGTCTGCATTATAGTTGTAGCCCTTGTTTTTTGTTTGTTTGTTTCTTTGCTTGCTTGCTTGATTTGATTTGATTTGATTTGATTTGATTTGCTTGAGACAGGGTCTCACTGTGTAGCTCTGGGTAGCCTGGAATTCACCATGTAAACTAGGATGCCCTTGAACTCACAAAGATCCACTGCCTTCCAGTGCCCATGCCTGTGCCCCTGTCCATGCCCCTGCCTCCTGGGTGCTGGAGTTAAAGGTGTATGCCGCCATACTCAGCTGAACTACATTTTCTATTGCATGCTTTAATCTCATTTGCCCTTGTCCGTTGCACACATGAAGACCTGCTGCGAGCCTCATTCACAATGCTATGTTGTGATCATCAAACACAGCAGACTTAAGTCCACTGCACTCCCAGGGCTGCTCTTTCAACCTTTGCAAGTGTTTATGTTTGGTAACTTTTGTGTGATACTGTTTTTCTAAGTGCTGTGTCCCAGATAGACTCTAAAATGTAAAACATGAAAGGTTAGAGTGGGGGTGGGGCAGGAGGAATTCAAGTTTACACAACGGAAGGGTCAAATTTTGCAAAGTCATATGCATCCAAGTTCAAAATAGGTATTCCATGCACTTTTTTTTTTAAATGTGAAAATAAATATTTTGAGTTCTGGAAGGTAGCACTTTTTTAAGTCATCAACTCAGCATACTCACAGAATCCTTGTGTACCATGCACTCCATCAGAATTTGGAAAAGGTGCCTCGACTGCCTAAGGCTAAAGTTGAACATGCTCTGAATCAAACAGAAGATCTCTTCTTTCACCTGAGGGCGCAGCATCCTGGCAGAGAAATAAAGGGGCATAACCTGAAGCAAGCCAGAGAAGAGACCAACCAGTAGCACTGGTGTGAGTACGGTACTCCGTATGGGTACCCTACTGAGAAGGCTATCCTCAAGAGAGCCCATGAGCAAGAAGCAAATGCATAGCAGGGGAAGAGGGGTGCAGAGAAGGATGGATTTTAATGTGGAGTATTCATCTGCCAGGCCCCCTGAAATGATACATTCTAGGGTAGTCTCCTTAATCTGATGGGTTCCAGAAGGCAGTGAGTTTTCACAGTCCAGGCATAGTATTCTCAAACGGCCTAACCCCCTAAAATGGTAGGCCATTGCTCAACTAAGACAATAGCATCTCTCCCGGTTACAGGTCGAGGGTCTGGTGCACAAGCCCAGTCATTGAAAAGAGGAATGACCATCTAAGCATGTGGCTTGCATGGTCCATGAAAATGCACAGCTTGAAAGTCCCAAGTGGAAGAATGAAGAGTCACCAAGTTTTCAAGCTGGAAGAGTCAACAACTCACCCTCCATCCTCCCAATGTTTGTAGGTGAAGGCCAAGAGGTCAGCAGCTCTACCCGTGCCCTCACACACCACCACAGGTTCCTTGTTCTTGACAGTCTCCCATACTGTGAGGATGACATTGGGGCCTCCTTCCACCACCAGCCCCACCACGGGCACACCTTGTCTTGAGCCTATTTCAGGTCACAAACAATACCATACTGTCACAAGCTGTCCTGTCTCGGTCAGTCAGCCACCTTGATTTCTACACTTAAATCCTTCAACTACCACCTTTACCTACCTGCTCGATTAGCTCAAGACCAATCAGAAACTTGGACTTGAGAGAAAATGTAGCCCAAATAAGGTGAGGGCATCTTTAAGCTTTTGCCAGGTAAAAGATCATTAAACGTTCTCAGTAACTTACCAGGTTGTGGAGGGAGAGCTTAAAACGTTTTAACATTTTATTATTGAAAATTCTAAAGAATTTAAAAGTAAGCAGATCTATACAGTAGATGCCAGTGTCCCCATCACTCATTAAAAACAGTCAGGCTTTGTCAGTTCAATAAACTTTTAATGGTGAGAAGGGCAACCTTCAATGTCTTTTATATTTCAGTATAATACAACTTTCACTGTTTAAATTTCTTATCATGATTATGATGGGGAATGTACTTCTTTGTATGTTTATCTTGTTGATTATTGAATAAAATACTGTTTGGCCAATGAGACAGCAAGTTAGACAGGACTAGGAGTCAAAGAGGATTCTGGGAAATGTAGTCGAGAAGTGGTGATCCAGGCAGGAAATGACATAGCAAGGAGACTCATATTTAAGCAAAGGAAACAGGAAGTATCCCCTTTTTCCCCTTCGCCTCCTCCAGCAGCAGGATGTGAGCCACCGACAAGAGAGGGTGCCAACAAAAGGCATCCTCTATAAAGATAAGTCTTATAACATATATAGATTTATGATAATTAAGACTGAGCTAGCAGATGAGAAGTCCTAGTCATTGGCCAAGGAGCTTTGAATCTAATACAAGTCTCTCTGTGCATTAATTGGGGCCCTAACTCGGACTGGTGGCTGGCGTAAAGCGCACATGTGGCGGTGGGGCTCAATGGCTTTTGGCGGAAAGATTTATTGTAACATGATTATATATTATCTTATCAAAGCAAGGAGTCAAGAAAAGCTTTAGCAGGCTGGAGAGATAGCTCAGAGGTTAAGAGCACCACCAACTGCTCTTCCAGAGGTCCTGAGTTCAATTCCCAGCAACCACATGGTGGCTCACAACCATCCCTTATGAGATCTGATGCTCTTTTCTGGTGTGCAGATATACATGGAAGCAGAATGCTGTATACATAAAAAATAAATAAAATATTAAAAAAAGAAAAGCTTTAGCAACTACTGAGCCATTCTTCAAAGCCCTGTTATAACTATGAATTTATATATGTATACAGATATTTTTCTATAAGTGAATTGAAATCTGAGAGAATATAAATAAACAATTAACATTAAAACATTTTTGGTATTTTGAAACAAGTTGTAGCTATGTAGCTGCAGTTGGCCTTAAACTCACAATCCATTTGTTTTAACCTCTTGAGTGCTATATTGCAAGTATGAACTGCCATGCTCAGCATGACTTTAATCATCTTATTGATTTAAATTTTAACATGTTGCTTTTAAACTATAGATTTGATTTTACATTTCAAAGGAAGGAAAACTAGTGAACAATATTTTATATTCAACCTTGAGCAACTGTCCAGTTCTAAGAGGATTTTGAATGTGTTCCTCATAAAGAAGCAAGAGCAAAGTTTAACCTGATTTGAGCAGAATAAAATACACTCATGGCACCTGGTGACATGCTACAACTTTTCTCTTGTGTATCAGATTAAAAAATATTTTTTGTTAAGAATTAAAAACTCTAATGCAGAGAAGCCTCATTAGAGAACTACAGGCTACTGTCTGCCAGTAAGTATCAAGAAGACCATAGTTCTCAAAGTTAATGGTTCCTGAAACAGTCACCTTGAGAAACAATACTGTGGAGACTACACTGAAATTACCAGGAGAAAGAGGGGCCTTGGGACCTATGCTTCCTATCCTGACAGGACAATGGCTGACAAAACAACTGCCATTGACCCCTTTCAATGGCCAATTACTGAGGCCCGGATTCTTTCAGCAACTCTAATAGGAGCCATATTTCATTTATTATTTGATTTTTATAAGTCCTTTTTGCTAATATGAAATGCCAGCCAGCAACTTCAAAGACGCTTTGGTTATTTTCTAGAAATAAGCAATCAGTAGTTACATATTTTCATTCTGTCAAAGTAGCTATACAAATGGTAAATATGAATATGTGATCCTCCGTGGACACATCAGGTATGACAATCAGGCATCAATACATAAGAACTTCCATAGAGCCATACCAAGAGGGAGAAGGGAACAAAGCAACAGACATTTATTAAGGATACACTGTGCACCCAACACTTTTAACCACATCTATCATGGTCAGTGCTAGCTGTCAACTAGAAAGAGTCTAGAATCCCCTGGGAGACAGTCCTCTAGGCATGCCTGTGGGAGATTATCCTGGTTGCACTTATAGATGTGGGAAGACCCATCTTGAATGTGAACAGGGCTATTCTCTGGGAAAAGCATCCTGGACTATATAAAATGAAGAAAGCAAGCTGAACGCTAACATGCATTCGTTTTTGTCTGCTTCCTGATTGTGAATGTGATGTAACCAGTCTCTTTAAGCTTCTGTTGCCTTGACTACCCCACCATGATGGACCATACCCTTGAACTGAGAGCCAGAACAAACTCTTCCCTCCTGAAGTTAGTGCTGTCAGAGTATTTCATCACAGAAGTGGTGGAGGGCAGGGGGCGGTGGCAGGGGGGTGGGGTGGGCGGGTAACTAAGGCAATATTGAACACATTTTTTCAAAGTTTTAACAACAAAAGTTAGGGGTAGACAAATCCTTACACTTATGAAGTTTAAAAGCTTAGCAAGTATTGACCCCATTGCCCAAGCTCACAGACAGCAAAGAATTGTCCCTAATGCCACACTTACTGCTGCCTCAAAGGAACAAGAACAAAAACTAAAAAGACTTACTTTTCTAGCCACCACTCAAAGGATGCAAAGAACTTGAGTCCCTTGAAAGGTACAAATATAGTCGGGCGTTGGTGGCGCATGCCTTTAATCCCAGCACGAGGGAGGCAGAGGCAGGTGGATCTCTGTGAGTTCGAGACCAGCCTGGTCTACAAGAGCTGGTTCCAGGGCAGCCTCCGAAGCCACAGAGAAACCCTGTCTCAACAAAAAAAAAAAAAAGAAAAAAAAAAAAAAAGAAAAAGAAAGAAAAGTACAGATATCTTTTGGAAGACTTGGTTCAGTACAACTCAGGGCCCATTTGGAGATGCCGGAGTAAAAGGCCTCCATTTCTCCAAAAAGCACTCAGCCCTCCCCTTTCTCTAAGAGTTGTCTAGCCAGCCTGCCTAGAACTCCTGTTCCGAAAATAACACCAAACGGCCATTTGTTGTTGCTGTTGCTGATGCGGAAGTGAGGATGGCTCTTTGCAGTGCTGACTCCTCGCACATACTAGACAAGCACCCTACCACACAATTATAATGCCAAAGGATTACCCACAATCTGCTACCTGTATTCTCCTGCCAAAAATGGCATGCTTACAGCACTAGTGTGGGCACAGCACAACCTTACATACCCTTATTTCTGCAGGTTTTAACCTGTACCCTTATTTCTGATTTTAACCCCTTCCCTGCCAATAGTCATTGGGTCCACACACATGAAATTTATGTCTTCCTTGACAATCAGAGTTTAGATGGATATTCCTCTCAAGTTCATCTCTTTATTTCTCTCTAGCTATTTCCATTCACACATAGAAACTTCCCTCTAGCTCTGTCTGGCCCTACATTCTCTTAGAGGCCTTGCTAAAGTTTCATTCAGGATGAAAGCTTCTCTGACTACCCTGCCCCCCAAAGACTTCTTCCTCTGTGCTATTGTCACCAACAATTCTTTATCAACCGACACCCTGCTTTCTTCTTTCTTTTGGCTCCCATGTGTTAACTGGACACTCTGGATGCTCTGAGGTAGGGACCCACTTAGATCTGTCCACCCTGAGCAGATGGCAAGGGAAGCACCTTGTTCCCTAGGAAGCCTCTGGCCAGATGCTGAGCCCTGATAGAACTTACAGCTGTGTATCTTCTGCATCGAGAGATGCTTCTCCAGGTTCCGCCTGAGCTTCACCTCATTGCCATACTTGCCCACAGTGCCATCATCACACAGGATGAAGTGAGAGTGCATGCAGTTGAGTGTGGTGAGCTTGCTGAGGGGGTTGTTATTCAGAGTCTGGTACATGCACACCACCTGAGAAACACAAGGACAAGAGGGCATCAGAGCTCAAAGTCCTTCTCCAGACTTCACTGATTCTAAACCTTGTCCCTGTATGCTAACAGAGCATCTATCTAGATTAAAAGTATTACTCACTGTCCAGGACTGTATTTCTCAGCAAGCTTATCTTGTTTTAAAATTTCCCATTTCTTATCGGTCAGATAAGGTTCTACATCAATATGCACTTTACAGTATGTGTGAAAAAGACAAGTTGAACAATACCCACACATACCCTACCCTATTCAACAGGATAAGCACTGGATCATGGGCTTAGATGTCATGGTAGTCGTATTACTAAAATGGTTCTAAATACTAATTCCTCTTTGGTACTTACCTTGTTTCTGACCATTAAAAGACAGTTCAGGGATGGGAATCATCAGTCCATAGACTACACCACGATCCAAAATATTATTCTAATATACCTCAGAAAAACATTTTGTCACTATTTTTCACATATTCCAAATGAAATAAAGGATAACAAAAAGCAGCGTGGCTTCAGGGTCTTTTTACATTTATGGACTCTCCCTGAAACTGCTCCACTTATTTCCAAGTGTAATCTCAGGCTAATTTTAACTCTGAGTAATTTCTGTCTCCCTTTTTCTCGTGTATAAGTAAGGATAATGATCATTCCAATGCCATAAGGTTTTTGTGAGACTTCAAAGAAATAACAGACTTTGGACTATAATATTATGGATAACTTTATAACCCCACAGCATAATGCTGAGGCCAGAAACCAAAACCAAAGTCACTGGTAGGCTTACTACATGTTTTATATTTGTAGAAAGTGATGATAAATAATACAAAATAAAAACTGGGAGAAATGCTAAATGCTGACAATAATGTTGCAGGGCTGAATTATGATAGTGCACAAAAAATGTACAGAGATACTAAACCTCATAAACAATCAGAGAATGTATGCAATTCAGAAGAATTAGCTATTGTTCCCTGTCTATCAAAATGGTGATGGAGGAGTACATAAAAATGAACTCTATTAAACATTATTGGTAAAAATATAAAATTTCACCACTCTCTAGAAACCAGTGTGTCATTGTATACAACAACTGGCCCCAGTGATTCCTAGGGAAACAACCAATCTAGTACCAAAGATGTGTATCTTAATACAATATTAATATTATTGGCTGAAATTTTGAGAAACAGGAAACCACCTAACTGGACAATCACAAGGATAATTGGCTCAATTACAGTAAAACAGAATACTATTAGCCATGAAAAGTCATAACCCACAAATTGAAGCCTCACTAAAACCACAAAATATTTTGCTAGAGAGAAAAAAAAACATATACAATCATATTAAAAAAGCAAAAAAAAAAAGTCATGAGAGCAGATAGAATGTTTTTAAAATACTCAGGACACAGAAAGGCTCTGCTTGACAAAAATGATACATTTTAAACAAGAATCGGGATGAATAGATTGGAACACATCAAACAGCTTAAAATTCATGAGCTTAAAACAAAAAGTCATCTTTCACCTTTGAAGAATGATAGGTGAACATCTCAAGGCTCTGAAAACTTCCAAATAAAGTATCAGGTATTATTCTGTCCTTCCTGTATTCTCACGTACCATGAGATTAAACAGATGTTAATGAAAACGTTTCTCTTTACAGAGTGTCTAAGCTAATAAGTGTACAAATATTGCTACAATTAAATATCAATCCTAACCTATGTTGGTTAGTTTTTTTGTCAACTTGACACAAGAAAGAGTGATCTGAGAAGAGGAGGCTTCAGTTGAAAAATGCCTCCATCAGATTGATTTTTTAAATTTGATAATTGATGTAAAAGAGCTCATCCAACTGTGTGTGGTACCATCCCTGGGCAAATGGTCCTGTGGTGTATAAGAAAGCAAACTGAGCAAAAGGAGCAAGCCAGTATGCAGCATTCCTCCATGGTCTCTGCTTTAGTTCCTGTCTGATGGTGGACTGTAACCTGTAAGCCAAATATAGCATTTCCTCCCTAAGTTGCTTTTAGTCATAGTCTTTATCACAGCAATAACCTAGGACATAACACTGTTGAAATATGAATCTAGGAATGATTGCCAAAATTCATAAAATGGTAGATGTCAAATATTACATAAAAGAGTTACAACTCCTCTAAGGCATAAATTTGCACCCAAAAAAAATCTGAATGTGATCACACTTGTAGATGAAACTAGCAATCAACAAGAAAGATGAGACAAAAAACATGCTAGGCCTGCTTCAATAGGTTAAATCTGGAAAATCCAAACTGTGGGAAACTCTTTGTGGCAAATGGCTCAATTTCTTCAACAAATTGGAGGGGCAAAGAATGAATTATTAGTAGGTCAAAGAGGAAAATTAAAAATCAGAAGATGTACTGGTCTCTCACAATATATGAAACATTGTTGGTTAATAAAATCAAAAAATTTTTAAACTATATTGAATTTAGATTTTAAAGTCATTAAAGTAGAAGACTGTTTAGGCAGAGAAAGTATGGTAAGAGGAACAGAGGACAAGAGGGTAAAGGAGGACAGATATAAGCTAAATACATTACTTGCATTGTGAAGATGTCATAATGAAGTCCATTACTTTGTACAATGAATATAGACTAATCAAAATTTTTAAACTATGAAACAATGAAAAACTTGATAACATTAGAAAGCCAAGGTTACTTATGAATTACTGTTCATTTTTGGGCTTGTTAATAGTGTTGTAATGATATTTTCTTAAATTGCCTGTATATCTTAGAAATATGTTAATATAAGTCCTGAAACTCTAGAATAAATAAGCTACTAGAATAAAAAATATAGGAAGAACACTTTAGGATAAGGTAAGAGGAAGGCTTTCTGCCTAGATCTCCAGCCACTCGGGGAAAAGGACCAATGATTGACAAGTGGGACTTCATGAAATTTAGAGGTTTCTATGCAACAAAGAAGACTATTAATCAAATGAGGAGGCAGAATACAAAATGGGACAAAACTTTTACCACTTACACATCCTATTGAGGATTAATATCTGGAATATGGAAAGAATTCAGCAAACTAAACATCAAAAACCAAACAACCCAATCCAATATGAGTGAGGAACTGAACAAGGAATTTTAAAAAGAAGTACTGACTAACATAAATATTTTTAAAGTGCTCAATAGCCTTAGCCATCAGAGCAATGCAGACGAAAACTGCTTTGAGATTCCACCTCACTTCATTTAGAATGGCTATCATCAAGAAAATAAGTAACTACAAATGCTAGAAAATATATGGGGAAGAGGAATCCTTTTTCACTTCTAGTGTGAATGTAACAAGGGTAGTCACTATGGTAATCAATGTGGAAGTTGTTCAAAAAACTTTCTTTAAAAATAGAACTGCCATATAATCCAACAATACAACTTCTGGACATATGCCCAAAGGATTCTTATCACACAGGTACCTACACATCTACACGCATTGCTGCTCTAGTCGCAATATCTAGAAAATGGATTCAGCCTACTAGCCATCAATCGATAAAAGAATAATAAAACTGCCATGTGTGTACATAATGGACTTTTATTCACCTATGAATAAAAATGAAATTTGTGGGGAAATAGATGGATAGAAAAACAATTATACTAACTGACGTAACCCAGACCTAGAAAGACAAACACTGCATGTTCTTTTTCATTTGCAGATCCTAAACTCAAATTTTTGTGAGTTTTTTAAGGCTGAAAATAATGTTGTTTATTGAAATGTTGACACTAAGTCCATGTTCAAACACATAAAATTTCAGTTATAAATAACAAGTCCTAAGCACTTAAATAGCTCTTAGTATGAAAAAACTGAAGAATTATTTGCTGTACTTATGCTAACTAAAGAATTAAGTTGTTGTGGTTACCTGTGTGTTTTAGTTAACAAACCAGAGACACAAATCATTGAAGTTAAATGTCACATTCACAGAGCCATGGGAAACAATAGAGCTGTTTAGGGTGTGTGTGTGTGTGTGTGTGTGTGTGTGTGTGTGTGTGTGTGTGTGTGTTGGTAGTAGTAGTAATATTTTATAAATAGTACTCAGATCACATATTAATGGTCTATTTCTATATGGGATGTCCTTCTCTATATATGTTTCTCTTATTGGTTGATAAATAAAACACTGCTCGGCCAATAGAGGCAGGAAGATAGGTGGGATTAGGAGATGAGGAGAATTCTGGGAAAGGAAGGCAGAGGGCCTCCATAGAGCCACCAAAGGAGAAACAGGTCCAGACATTCTCCGGTAAGTCAAGACCACATGAAAATACTTAGATTAATAGAAATGGGTTAATTATTAAGACAGAGCTAGCTAGTAAGAAGCCTTAGCCATCAGCCAACAGTTTTTAGTTAATATAGTGTCCCTGTGTTTATTTGGGGTTAAAGTGGTTGTGGGACCTGCCGGGAAAGAAACTCCAGCAACACTTTCTGCATGTGATCATACTATATTTAGAAGGAGTTTGAGCAAAAACAAACCCTGTTTTAAGACAGGCTTTGTCATTAATTTTCTATAAGACCATGGATATTATATGACATACTACTAAAAGCAGGGAATCTGATAAGTATGTACAAGGTCATAAAAGCAAATATATCAACTTTAAGCATTGTAAGAGAAAGCATAAAAATAAAAGATGTTCAACTCTGGCTTTTATTTGTATATTGATTCAATTTGGGGGGGTTTCTTTGTTTAATCTGGAGTGAAACTCTATACAGGCAAGGAACCAAGAAAATGGACATGAGGTGAGCAAGGTGTAGCAGGGGATGGATACATGAACACATGTGATATGAAAGTAGAGGGGGGGGATTCTGGGGTGAAA
Organism: Cricetulus griseus; assembly: GCF_003668045.3. NCBI lineage: Eukaryota > Metazoa > Chordata > Mammalia > Rodentia > Cricetidae > Cricetulus > Cricetulus griseus. The sequence continues at coordinate 42,389,744 of NC_048596.1, forward strand.
GGGTTAACCTGGAATTAAGGAAGGAGAATAGAAAGAGGAGAGGAAACCTACTACTTTGTGAGTTGATTAAAAAGGGGAAATTTTTAAATACTTATTTTGAAGTATTTGATATCTGGAATATGATTCAAAATAATGAACACCACTATTTGGAAATAGGTAAAAGAATAAATGAAACAACATTGGACAACAAATTAATACCCGTCAAAGCTGAGAAGTGGTACACAAGAATTCATGGTTTGAGACTCAACATTTTTTAATGTGGGTTTTCCAAAATAAAAGTCAAGATAAACCAAGACCAGCCTACAGTAACTGACATGAAATAACTGTTAAATAATCAAACAACAAATATCAGATTCATAGTGTGAGATCCTGGCACGACTTTTTAAGAATAGACATTTTGGGACTGTGGCAATGACTCACATGGTAATGGACTTGCTGCACAAGGGTGGGGACCTATGTTCAGATCCCCAGTACCCACATCAAAAACCAGGCAGGGTGATATACATCTTCAACACTAGCACTGTGGGGACAGATGGGTAAATTCTGAGAGCTTAATGAACAGCCAGCCTAGCCAAACAACAAGTTCTGAGTTCAGCAAGTGACTCTCAAAAATAAAGGTGAAGAACAATAGAAAGTATTTATTGTTGACCTATGACCTCCACATACATACCCATGAGCAAATGCACATGTCCGCACGTGTACAGACTCATACACCATACATACAATGAGCATTTTAATTCTACATATATGCAAATATGTAACCAAATTCTAAAATGATATACCAAATGCTGTCAATAATTATCTCCTTATGTCTTTTTAATGCATTATATTTTTAACGACAAAAACACATGTACTTTATAAATAAGTTTAGGCAGTCAATTCCCTTTCAAAAGACAAAGATAGAAACAGACACAGGTCTGGGGAGATAGTTCAGGTGACAAAGAACCTATGAGGACCTGAATTCACTACCCAGAATGCACATTTTTTAAAAGGTAGGGCTGGGAGAGGTGGCACAAAAGCCAAGCATGGTGGTATATGTGTACATGTTTGCATCTTCTGCACTAGGGAGACAGAATTTGCAGATCCCTGGGGTTCACTGACTGGCCAGCCTAGCCTACTCAGTGAGGCCAGTGAGAGACCCTGTCTCAAAAGAAAGGCAATGGAGGATATAGGGCACCGGAGAAACAATACCAAGGATGTGTTCTGGCTTCCACACAATTCTACATACATCTGTCTGCACACACCACACCACACCACGCCACACCACACACACACATTCTTACATACATACACATTCTGACACACACATATTCTTATACACATACTCTTACACACACACAAAGAATCAACATGGGAATGAATGAAACAAAGCAGAGTATAAGCTCGAAGAAAACAAGTAGAAAGGGCCAACTTTACAGTGTGATTTATACTCCTTGTGAAACACAGTAAGGCTCTATACATTGGCTGTAGGATAGACCAACTGGCTGAAGGATAGACCCCCCTGAAGAATTTGACAAAAAGAATATCATGGTTTATTTATAAGAATTATTCTGTTGTTGCATTGAGGGTAGACTACAACAGAACACAAGAGTGAGAGAAAGGAAGATTCTTATAAGCATTTGGGTGTCAGAGCATGGCTGTTTGGATCTGCCTCAATGTCAGCAGAGGAAAAAAAGAAGTCAGACTCTGGTTATATTCTGAAGGTAGAGCTGAGAGTTTACTGACAGGTCAGGTTTGAGACATAACACAAAAGAGGTCACTCTAAACTTAACCCAGGGGTTTTTGGTTTAGGCAGTTGCAAGACAGAACTGGTATTTTATGAGATAGGGTGACAGATGTAATAGGCAGGCAGGTGCTGGTTTGGGATTTATTACATTCGAGGTGTCTTATCAGCTATTTGAGTACATTACAGAGCAGGCAGTCCAGAAACATTTCATTTCCCTTTGTTGTGAAAGGTGTGTCTACTCACATCTCTTCCAACCAGTTCTCTCTGGTTCTCAATCACACCCCAAGGAGGGATTCCAACTGTCCAGATTTTCCTCAAACACTTAGAGGAATGGGCTTTTAGGGCATCCCCAACATGCTTGGACACACCTATGAAACAACCAGAGTAGAAGTTAAATAACAGCTCACAGATCAAGCTAAACAATGACCCTCACAGACAAATCGATGATCATATGACATGAAAAATGTCATTCCTGAGGTAGGCTCCTAGTATAGGGAAATTGGATGCCAGCTTCTTGACTGTCTTTTTCCTCTCTTAACCTCTCTTTCTCTTACCACTGGACCAGGACCTGAATAATTCTCCTCTTCCTTGACCAATTTCTAACACAGTCACTACTCTTACCTGGCTGGAATGTTCCATGCACTGCTTGACATCATGAGTGTTCTAGTGTTCTCCAATGGACCAGTAAAATACCCTGCAGATTAACTCTGATGTAAAGGCTTGAGGTTCAGAGACCACTGTATGGGGAATGGGTTTTTGGTTTGGTTTGGTTTGGTTTGTCTTTCTCCCTAACATCACCACAGTTCCTGTGAGTGCTACAGAGTAGAGATTTGATAGCAGGCTGTTTGACTCATGGTTAGATGGGGGAAGGAGAGATGGAGGGATGGGGTCGGGCATGAGCTTTACCTGAGTTTATGCCTTCTGTAATTATCCATGCTCCTGTGGTCTCTGCAGCTTTGACCAGACCCTGGCTGAAGGTTTCTTTGAGGTTAGAGGACATCTTGAAGTTCTGGATACCCCCATGGACAGAGATCACAAGCTTTGGCAGTTCCATATTCCACTCTTTCAACATTAAATGCAACAGGTGATCCGATTGTGTATCCCAAGAAGTTCTAATGTACTGGAAGGACAGTACACACCCATGAAGAGAACACAGTGAAACATGCAAGTCAGTAAAGAAAATGAACACAGCCTGTGGGTGGCCACAGCCTAGCCGGAAGTATTCAGGGCCTCTCCAAAAGTGTAAATTCACCTAACAGAAATATTTTCTTTTAGAGGTTCCAAACTCCCTCCAACTTCCTTCTGGGAATTATTAATCACTATAGGTAGCTTCCTCTATTTGGAGGTTTGGTCTCCATGGTTCATTAAGAAGGCTGGAGGTGAGACAAAAACACTTCATCAGTAAAGCCACTGGCAGAGAGCTTCACAAAGGAGATGAAATATGGCTTTTCATAAATGTCATGACTTTGCATTTACTTGATCCTTTTCATATATTTGTATGCTCATGCTCAGGAGCATGAGCATCTATAGTATGTTATTAATTTACCTACCAATAATTTCTTTGCATACCACTATCCCTCTGAGAAAATTCTTTTGAAAATAAGTACACTGACCTCTGGGAGAGCCACTGAGTCTGATGTTACAAGGTATGACTGGCTACAGGACACTTAAGTTCTGCACAGTCAGGTGAGTTCGCCTTCCTCAGACAGAAGCCCAACCAACAGAAGGAGTAAGCCACAGTTATGAAAAGAAAGGCGGGCACTAGAAAACCATGAATTACATACAGATCTATGCCAAAAGAAAGTATGGGTGGAACTCTACATACAAGCTGATATAAATTGTTGCAATAGCCTCTAAAGTGATGACAACAAAGTAGTTTCCTATTCATCTTTGAACTTGTTAATTTAGGACCACTTCATTTCACAACTAAAATATTGGAATTCCTGATCATTGGTGCTGTACAGCTATCATAACACATATATAATAGGAAGCATAGAAAGAAAATCATAAATCCACATATGAGAGATGCCACTGAGCTGTCAGGCTTTACAGCACACTACAGCAGCAGGGTACAGGAGATGGTTTTGTTGCTGAGAGCAGTGGGTGAGGGCAAAGGTAGAACCTGGGTTCCATTCACCTGCCAGTGGCCCAACTCTTCTCTCAGGTGAGCCTGTCTTCAACTCTAAACCTTCCCCATACTAGAAGATACTGCTCTTTGGAGAAACATCTTCAAAGAACTAAGTCATTAGCACTGGCTTCTCCACCCAAAGGCCAACTGAACACCACTCTTCTATTTCCTTTGTAAACAACTCACTCCCCCAGACTGAACTTAATAGGCAGACTCTCGGGTCCTTTGTAGAATGAGGAGGGGGCAGGGAGGACTCTGGGAAGGAAACTGCAGCAGAGGGAAACAAAAGACAAGCTTTGGTGCAGCTCAACATGAGCCTGAAGGATAAGGAAGCCCAGGCTGTCCTCCTCTGCTGAGACATGTAGTAAAATGCGCTGATACAAAAGCTGTAATGACAGCTAAAAGCTGAGTCTAAAACCAGCGAGCTATTGGGGCTGAAGAGATGGCTCAGTGGTTGCTGAGCTGCCTGATCTTCCAGAGGATAAAGGTTCCATTCCTAGGGCCCAGATGGAGAGTTACAACCATCTGTAACTCCAGTTCCAGGAGATCTGATGCCTTTTTCTCACCTCCTTAGGTGCCAGGCAGACATGTGGTACACAGACATGCATGCAGACAAAACATCCATACACATAAAATAAAAACAAATTTAAAGAAAAAAAAAAAAAACAAGCTAGTTGTCAGGAGATGTGTCTAGCTATATTTTCAATTTTCCTGGCTGTTCTTTGACCTTTGTGCAAGCCAAGCGACTGGCTCATTGGGCCCATCCACCTTGTTCACCTTCAGATCTTAGCTTAACACATGAGCCTGTGTTCTCTACTTCGGAATGCCTACCTCATGGCGCCCTGTGTCCTCTCACTGAGACAGAAGGGGTTATCTTTTTCATTCTCTCAAAGAACAAGTACACTTGGTATCCTCCACTTTTGTGAGGAGTGTATATTAATTCCCTGTTGCCCTCCCCAAATGCCAAGCAATGTTAATACAAAATCCCTATCCTTTTTGGGCCATAGGGACAATATAGGCACACAATGAGTAATGAATGCACAATAAAGGTGGATAATAATGAATAAAATAATATCTGGAATCATGGTACAATAGTAGAGTCCTTGGCTTGCACATAGAAGGTCCTGGGTTCTATCCCCAGTACTGCAACAAACAAATAATAACTATGAGATAAGACAGACATGGAGCAGGGAAGTGATAAAGAACACTTGCTGTTCTTCCAGAGGACTCAAGGTCAGCTCTTAGCACCTACATTAAGTGGCTTACAACAACCTGTAACTCTATCCCCAGGGCTTCCAATGGCCTCTTCTGGCCTCCACCACATGTGTTACAGACACACACATACAAATAAATAACAAGTAAATAAAAAATGTCTTAAAAAAAAAACAGCAAGCCAGGTGGTAGTGGCACACACCTTTAATCCCAGCACTTGGGAGGCAGAAGCAGGCAGATTTATGTGAGTTCAAGGCCAGGCTGGTCTACAAAGTAAGTTTCAGGACAGCTGGGGCTGTTACACAGAGAAACCCTGTCTTGAAAAACCAAACCAAACCAAACCAAACCAACCCAAACAAATAAACAGCAAAAAGAGTGTCAAGCTTGAAGGAAAAATAGCACACAGGGCTCTCTAAGAATCAGGCTCAGAAAGGGATCAGAAAATGAGAGGGGATTTTTCTGCCAACTGAAATAGAAATAAGAATGTGTAGTTAAATGCAAGAGGATGGGTAACTGTATGTGTAGATTTCTCTAGAACTGCACTGCTGCTTTATTGAGTCTCCTGACAGTCACCTCCAGAGCATGACCGGCCCTCAGCTTTCCTGAGGCTGCTCCACTTGGGACATCAGGTGCTAAGAAAACAGAACTCGATTACTGCTCTCAGAAGATACACCTGAGGGACAGTTGACCTGTTAACAGTGTATGCTACCATTTGAGTCTGCCATGTCCCCAGAAGCATTATACTAAAGGCCTACTCACCAGCCTGTGGCATTAACAGGAGATGGTAGAAACTGTAGAAGGTGGGGCCCAACAGGAAGAAATGAGGTCACTGGGGGTGCACCCTGCAAGAATAGTGTGACCCTTGTCCCTATTCCCTGTTTCTTCCTGTCTGCTGTTAAGATCAGGCTGTGCCCTGTCCAAAGTCACTGCACATTGTGCAAAACCACCTTGCTGCAGTCTGCACCTTGCCCTGAGAGTTCCCACTTTACAAGCATTATTTGACTCCACTTTGCCTGAAAATGCAGACTCGGCACCTTGTTGGCCACATAAACAGCACCATCTCTCTGGCACCACCCACAAGGAACAGACTGATAAATAACCCTAAAATTTAAAAAGGTGCTACTCTATAAATTTATAAAGTTAACCAAGGCCATATGAGCACAGAGCTGTATTAAAGTCATTAAAGAAAACTAATTTTGAGAACTTATTAGAGATACCATACTGAAAAGAAAGGTATAACACTCTCACCTGGACCCCACAATGCAGAAACCACCTAGCAATAAAATGATAATGGACTATACTGATGTACCATCTGGCCACCCTCAGTGTATGCCCAGGGAACAAGCAGGGAGCTTGTAACTGCCCCAGGAGCTACAGCTCAGATCAGTCCCCACTGCTATAACCTACTTAGATCATCACCTGTTCACCCATCTAGACCTAGCCCTACACCTGAGATGCAGACAATGCCCCTTATACCAGCCAGATTTGACAATGGATCAATAATATGGATCCCTTTGCAATAAAGCCATGCCACATGACTCTCTCTCCTTAGAGGAATAGAAGTGGGGTTGGCTGCAGGGGAGACAAAAGAGGGAGGAAGGAGGGTGAGAGGGAGAAACTATGGTTGGGATGTAAAATGAAATTTAAAAGAATAAATATTTTTGAAAGTAAAAAAAAAAGAAAAGAAAAGAAGTACACTTGGAAGGTCTCTTCTGTTCAAAACTAGTGAAATAGTTTGGGTTATCTGCAGACCTTGGAGTGGTAGACATGTTCTCCATCTTGGAAATTAATGGTGCCAAAGGTATCTGTGGGGCTTTTCACTGTGTGCTTCTCAACAGACCACTGCTCATTTCCGTTGTCTTCAGCAGCTGAGAGGCTCCAAGCATGATCTAGCCCATGGTGGTCTTGAATCAGTCGGCCACAGTAACACCTAAATGCAGAAAAACAGTGACTCGGAATAGGAGACTGGTGCAATATTTCCAATCCTCAGACTGGTGTATAGATGACATGTAATAAATAACTCTTAAAAATTTGCATTCAGGCCGGGCGTGGGTGGTGCACGCCTTTAATCCCAGCACTTGGGAGGCAGTGGCAGGCAGATCTCTGTGAGTTCGAGGCCAGCCTCGTCTACAGAGCAAGTTCCAGGACAGATTCCAAAGCAATACAGAGAAACCCTGTCTCAGGAAAAAAAAAAATCACATTCAGTCCACCAGACTTGGAGTAAGCACCTTTACCCAGTAAGCCATCTCACCAGTCCCTACTTTGCCTTCTTAACCCTGATATCCACTCTGCCAGCCATGTCATGAAAGAAGATCATAAGTAAGTGGGCTTTATATCTTCTCTCTCTGTTTTCTGTTGTTTCATTTATTCTTTTGGCTTTTTGAAAAGATGGAACCTTACCAGGATGCTCAGGCTACTCTTGAACTCCAAGTTCTGTATCCAAATGATGTTTCTGCCCCAGCCTCCAAAGTAGTTAGATCACAGGGCGTCATCAGATGTGACTCTACCTTACTTAAGTAAAAGTAGCTGAGAGTGAGGGAAACAAAAGCTTTTCTGTTGATAAATCACTTCAGAGTTCTTCATCAATTCTTTCCCTTCACTCTAGAACTCTTTATTTTATTAATAGAGTACTATATATTATATAATCTGTAAATAAGCATGCATATAATGTATATGCATGTGTGTGTATATTGGGATTCATAATGCAAAATGTTTAATGATGTAGTATAGAATAAAGCATGTGAAGTTCACTCTTTCAAAGAAAGAAATCTTTAGCATGGATCACAATATATGTATACTCATTTATAAACAATATTATACGCTCATATCAGTCCACATAGTAAATATTAGTCAAGATAGGAACGAAATTACAAATGCATCAAATTGTTCATTGTTTTTCAGTTCATAATTTTAAATGACTAAGGAAAACCTGCACATTTATCAATAAGGATGCAAATACATTGCTAAACACATAGCTCCTTTGGTAACGTGTTTGTCTCAGTGTGAAAGAAGCCCTGGGTTTGATCTCCAGCACCATAAAAATCAGGCATGGTGGTATATGCCAATAATTTCAGCACTACAAAGGTGGAGAAGGGAGAATCAGAAGTTCAAGCTTATGATTAGCCACATGACAAGTTTAAGGATAGCCTAAGCTACAAGAGACGCTGTTTTAAAAAGGAAGGCTGTAAGGCAAGTGTAGTGGTAGCCACCTACAATTTCAGCTACTAGTGAGACTGAGATCAGAGAGTTAGAAATCGGCGTCCACCTTGGGCAATTTAACAAGACTGCAAGACTCTGTGTCAATATTTAAAAAATAAAAAAATCAAGTAATATAAAAGTTAAAGTTAATACTGCTTAAACTCACAAACTTTAGCATATGGTCAAAATGAAGGAAGTTTTATTTTGCTCCACTGATGGAAAGGAAAGGTAAACCCACTTGCTGACACATACTTCAAAATGTGCATCACTGTTAAAATTCATACAGCACTACAAAGTTTACTTTATTGTGCAGCGTAGGTGTTTTGCCCATTTTATGCAAATACAACATGTGCAACTCATATTCAAATACCACATGGCATACGAAGCACAGAGCTACATTTTATACAAATACAGTGTGATAGCAAAATAAAATGTAGTGTTTCATACATGTTTTAGATGGTAAAAGCTCTTGTCGAATATCCCAAGATGTTTGCATGTCTCAGAACTCAGGACTTCTATTAGAGTCCAGCACCATGCTCAAGCAAGCAAGAAAAGAATGACCACACAGACACACACACACACACACACACACTCCTTTTATACCTCCATCCTTTTCAGAGGAAATGGCAGGTACCTCCTGGGTCCATTCAACTTCTCAGAGTAGTCTGACACAACATCGTCACACTTCAATCAACAGAGCTGTTTCCTCCATCCAGCCCACTACAAGGATGTCCACTGTCCCCCTCACTATTCCATTGGTATTCTTCACAAAGCTTTGTGTTCCATGGAAGAGGACAACCTTCCTGGATAAAGGAGACTGTCCCTCAATCTAAGACTTACAAGGAGTTAAGCTCCCCTGCTAGAACCTCAAAAAAAAAAAAAAAAAAAAAAAAACCTCTGGAGATCTGAAGAAACTCTCCCAAGCACTTTTTGACATGCTACCTGAAAATGAAAAGAAGCTGATCTGACAAAAGTCTCACCTGACTAAATTCTGGCAGACTTGGCAGCCTTGAGTGCATCTGGGTTAAAGAAATAAAATCATTGTTAGTTTACCAATACATGTGGTAAGAACTTAATGCTTATCTAGTAAATATCATTATCCACAGTCTGAAAATTGGAATTTGCTAAATATTCATGTATCATTTACTTCCCATATTATCTCCTACGTATAATTATACTGCAGAAACAATGATAAAATTAATAAACCATGAACTATGAAACCAAAATACCTAGATTTGAATACCATTGATTAGGTGATTCTTCTAAGCTGCAGCTCTCACACTTAAAAAATAACTTCAAACACTTTATGACCCCTCATAAGGTGATACAAAGGATTATCTTAACTAATATATCTGAAGTAGTTCCTGCCACCTGGCCCATTGCAATATATGTAATAAAAATACACTAGTTACTTTTCTCACCCCTGTGACAAAATATCTGATAAAAGCAATCTAAGAAAAGAAGGAAGGACTTGTTGTGGCTCACAGTTTGAGGGGATACAGTCCATCAAGGTGGTAAGTCATGAAGATGGGAGTGTGAGGCAGCTAGCTGCTCACGCTGTGTCAGCAATCAGGCACCAGAGAGAGAAACACTGTTGTTCATCCTTTCCCCTTTTATTCATTCTGGGACCAGCCTACTGGAAATGTACCAACCACGTTCTGGGTGGGTCTGTCCTCCTCAGTTAAACTGCTCTGGAAAAACTCTTGTAAACACACCCAGAAGTGTATCTCATTAATTCAATAGGTGATTCTTAATCCAGGCAAGCTGATGATGGAAGCTAACCATCATAGGTACGTATTATAATTACTGTTGTTATCATTGTTATTAGAATTGCTAAACAGTACTCTAGGAAATCAAGTAATAAAACATAGTTTTTAAATATTTTAAAGTCACAAAACAGAACCGATGATGTAGCTCCCTCAGCTTGCCTAGCACAAAAGAGGCCTTGGATTCTATCCCTAGTCCCTCATAAACTGGGTGTGGAGGCACCCACCTATAATTCCTACACTCCAGTTCAAGGTCATGCTCTGTGACATCCTGAGTTCCAGTCTATCCTGAGCTCCAAGAGACACTGCCTCAGTTTTGTGTGTGTGTGTGTGTGTGTGTGTGTGTGTGTGTGTGTGTGTTCATAACACTGTTTTGTTGGAGTATTTTTTTATTTGTTTGTTTGGTTAGTTTGGTTGGTTTTTATTGGTTTAGTTTGGTTGGTTTAGTTGGTCTGGTTAGTTTAATCTGGCTTGCTTTGACTTTGTTTGGTTTAATTGGCTTAGTTTGGTTTGGTTTAGTTTGTTTTAGTTGATTTGATTAGTTTAGTTTGGTTTTGTTTGATTTGCTTTGATTTATTTGTTTGGCACAGTGCTAAGAATGGAATCCAAAGCCTTGCACATGCTGAGCTCTGCCATAGAGTTCTGGACCCAGTTCTCATCACTGCTGCTTAGTAATGCATCATGACATCTCAAAGGCAGGTTCTCTATGTTTTAATCTTCTTTTAAATACTGCTTTACTTCTCTTGGTTGGGGAGTATGTGAAGTCCTGTATTCGATCTCTAATATCAACATAAGGAAGAAAGAGAAAGAGAGAGAGAGAGAGAGAGAGAGAGAGAGAGAGAGAGAGAGAGAGAAGAAAGGAAGGAAGGAAGGAAGGAAGGAAGGAAGGAAGGAAGGAAGAAAGGAAGGAAGGAAGGAAGGAAGGGAAGAATTAAAATTGTTTTACTTTTCTAAACACATATATCCATATGATATTTTTCAATTCCCTTGAAAAATCTTTGATGATTTTTATGAGTATTTTATTGAATTTGTAAAATGATTTAGGATTTAATATCAGTATAATTATTTTCCTCATTAGTTTTCCTTTTTAATTTTCAGAAGAATTTACAGGATTTAGTCATCAATGATGATATTGTCAGTGTAAAGTAGTTTTTAAAAACTGTAATTAAGCAATAGAAATAAAGACACTGTTCATAAAAAAAAATGATCAGTCTAAGCTATTCAGAACATGGCATTCTAACCACTTTTTCCTGTTCCAACCTGTATGTCTTTTCTTAAAAGAAAGAAGGAAAAGAAGTTATAATCAAGCCAATTAGATTTCTTTCTTTATTAGGAGCTAAAAAAGATTTAATTGAAGGGAGAAATTTGTATTGGTATTGAATAGTGAAATGCTAATTTTACAGTTTTAATCTGGTCCCACCCCTAACCCAGGCTAATGTTTTGCATGTTTGATTTCCATCCGCACAGTTTGTGGTGCTGTTTGAAGGTGTACAGCCTTTAGGAGGTGGGGCCTGACTGGCAGAACTATTTCATTTATTGGAAGGCCCTTGAAGGTAATGACTTACCACTCATTCCAACCACAGTTTCTGTTTTCTGGTCTGAACAATGTAAACAAGATCCTGCCACACACAGGAGACCAAGCGTCCTACCCAACATGTTGTACTGAGACCTTCTGGAGTTGAAACTCAAAACAAGTCCCTCTTTCCTAACAGCTTCTGTCAGCTATTGTGTCACACGGATGAAGAAGTAACAAATACACTACTATTTTCCTATCCATTATAATGACAAAAACACATAAAAGCTGTTTTTCTTGAGACTCTTAGTAGAACCCAAGAAAATAGACTATATAAAAAGAATGCCCACAGTCATCTGTTACATTATTTTTGTAGTCACAAAAACATAGAGACTGAGTTTTCTCCATAAAAATGTAGGAAGTCTTGAATCTTTCATAGAATTATGTTCAGTGGAGCCAGGCATAGTGGCAAGTATCTGTAGTTGCAGTACCCAGGAAACTGATGCAGGAGAATGATGGATTTAAAGCCAGCCCAGGATGCATACTGATACCCTATCTTAGAATAAATATATGCCCAATGGTGTTCTTTTCTCAGATGCGGGGGGGGCGGGGTTTGATGGCAGAGTCCTGTGCACACTAAATGCATGCCCTAACACTGAGTACTGTTCCAGATTTAACATTCTCCTTGCATCCTAGGACTGACAACACTTGGTATTTTGTCACTTTTCCTGAGGTCCAAGGTGATTTTGAAGATGACTTTCCATTTAAAGAAGTGAAATGAGTTTCATGTCACATGACACCATAAAAGATGAATGGAAATATAAAATAAAAAAAAAGTGTTACCTTGGCATCCTATAAACACTTTGTAAACAGGTAAAATGAGAATTTCCAATCACAGGGCTTACCAACCATAGGTAATTCAGTGAGGGTGGGACTAGTCAATGTTTAACAAAGGCAAAGAACACCATTTTAATCCTTGCCAAAGGACCTTACCATGCTTTCCTTCATAAGCATGTACTCATGACTTCTAAACTTTAAACGAATGTAAGGCCAATGGCTCAAGGGAATCTAAAATGGACTGGCTACCCTAATTAAAATATTTCTCTCCTATTTCCCTATCAATTTTCCACCAGGGCAATGACATCCGGACTTAACTTCATAGACCTGATTACCCTGAGGAATTTTCCGTAGACCTTTCTTCCCCTGTTTCTTACCAGCTGGACTTTGTTCAACAAGTAGAGTTTCCATAGGGTTGTCCAGAATGTGGAGTTCTCTAACTCACCCCTGCTGCCTACAATCTGCATAAACACAAAGCCTCAGGAAGAAACCACAGTTAAATCTCCTGACCCCTTTGGATCTCTGCAATGTCCCTGACATTGGGTCCTCAACAGTCATCATTTCCCACCAATACTTTAGCTGGAATAAAGAATAGTCACAACATTTTGAATATTCAATATGGAGGAAGTAAAAATGATTTGTCCTAACTTGGTGGGTTATATAGCCTTATATCTCTAAGACATCTGTCCTGCTACCAAGGAGAACTGCAGTGCCACATGGAGTGGAATCCACCACAGTGTGACAAGTAAGTACTGTTATTATACATAAGTTTTCCCTCTTTTGAGCTGCTCATTTCTTTAAACAGATATTTAAGAGGAACATATTGGTGATAGGCACTGGGGCTGTCTAAGGTAACTGACAGCTTAGTAGATTTTCTACAGTACTCATGGCATGCTTTTATGTAGGACAGAAACAAACAACTTCAAACAAACAAATACCTTCACTTCATAGCTGGCATTAAACCCTCTACATAAGTGATAGTGCTGAATATCTTCAAACAGCACTCAAAGTAGTATTACTTCTAAAATGGAAGACTGTAATTTAAGATTGTACCTGTGAGGGTCTTTTGAGCTGGGTATGAATTTGTTACATTCTCTCTTGTAGAATACTCCTTCAATCCAGGATTTCTGAAACAGAGAAAAAATATTATTTTATGATCTGTCTTAATGAAATGAGCGTATGTTGTAACTATATAATTTAGGCAGGCAAGATATATGTCATTATCATGGTGTTCATTAAAATACCATGACCAGGAACTGGAAACACAGTTCACTCAGTGAAGTGTTTGCCTCACAAGCATGGGGACCTGAGTTCATGTCTCTAACACTCAACATAAAAGTCAGATATGGTAGCATGCACCTACAACTGTGCTCTGGGAAGGCAGAGAAAAAGAGATTGCTGGGGCTTACCAGAAAGCAAATCTAGCTCATTCAGCAATAGAGGAAGACACCCAATGTCAATCTCTGGCCTCCTCATTTACAACCACACATGTGTGCATTAATATACATACACACATACACACACACACAAACACACACACGGGGAGAGAGAGAGAGAGAGAGAGAGAGAGAGAGAGAGAGAGCCAAAAAAAATCCAAAACAGGCTAAGCACCTTCTACAGCCAAATTGTTCACACAAAATACAAAGTCAATTCATGCAGAATCTCGAGTAACAAGATCTTAGTAAAGCTGTAACTTATATGTTCTCTTAAACCTGTTAAGACTTACTTCTATAACTTGTGCCATAGACAAATAACACATGAATATTAGGCTCTCCATACTTTTTTAAACAACAAATACTATGATTTGCTGTTGACATAATAGGGAAGAAAGGTGCTACAGAGTTGCTATTTTTCTCTAAAGAGATCACGGGAGTATGGGAAATGAATCATTCAATCAGAAAAGCCAAGGCTAATCATATTAGGAAGTTGGAGACAGTCGCAAAATCTTCTAATCCAAATATAGACATAACTCCTTCCTGCTTGACCTTAATTCAACTTAATGAATTTTTTGTTAGACACCTATTAAAATAGTAGAGACATAGTTTTCTACTTAAGACAAACTGAAACCCTGTTCTATTGTCATAGATATTCAGGTATAAGAATGGTATTGTTCTCACAAACACTAATGGCACAGAAGTCAAGAATATGAGAATAAAAATGAAGAAACTGTAGATACTTTGGTAAAAAGAATGAAAATATCCACTAGATTATTGATTTTCAAATATGGATCAATGTAATTGAAAAATTACCCACTCTACATAACAACAGTGCTTAGGTATAGCTAGATGACGGTGAATTGCAGTCACAAGTACAAAAAGGCCTTATCACTTATTAAATCCCAATGCTGCTAAGGTGTTGAAAGACTGGAAAGAAAGTCAAAGAACAGGTATCATCTTGACAATATCTTTAGACAGTCTGTAAGTACAGCTTACCATTGGCAACTTCACTTCATGATACAAAACCTGTATGGAGAATTGAGACTCACTCATTCTTCTAACAAAGTGTCTTCCATTCTACAAAATTCAAATCATAGCTAGCCTCCTCTACAATCTGCATTAGAAGTCTGGAAACGAAAGACAAGGAACTACCATCGAACCCAACTAACTAATAAGCTTGGCTTTGTCATAGTATAAAAATACTTTTTTATTTATTCTTATTTATTCATTTTAAGATGTTATTTTTTTATGTATGAAAGTTTTTTGCCTGCACTACATGTATGCTTAGCTGCTCCAGAAAGTCAAAAGATGGCATCATATCCGCATGTTAGCCGCCATGTCGGTTCTGGGAACCAAACCCAAATCCTCTGAAGATAATAAGTGCTCTTACCACTGAGCCATCTCTCTAGCCCCCAATATGGAAATATGTTGATACCAAACAGCATAAGATTAGAAGTGTAAAGAACACTTCAGATATTCATACAAAATACAATAGAATGTGAGGGAAGTAATTTTATTCTAAATGCACAAACTCTAAATCCAAGTGTTTACTACTGAATACAACACAATATGACAGAGTCCAAATCTTAATCAGAAGAGAGAGGGGCAGTTGGATACTAATTTCTGTCCCTTTTGCATAGTCTACAATTATTTTTATGTATTAAAAAATCACTCAATAAACTGTGAAAATAAAGATCTTGAAAAATCCAAAATCATGGAATTTAAAATGGACATGAGCCCATGATGTGTTTATTATAGAAAGAAATGGCACAATCATTAAGAATAATTGAGAGAGGGAGAAGGGATTGGCATATGAAGCAAGTACAAAATGAATCATTGAACCCATCCCTATTAAAAACATTAACAATTTTACCTAGCTACTCTACAGACATGTTAAATCGCTAACTTTTTGTGAAGGTGCCAGCAAAAGTGCTACCATGGCATTATAATATGTCCTCAAAGACACCTTCACTCTGAACTTCAAAATATTTGAATCTATTAAATAATTCAAAACTCCTGCAAGAAATAAGACAAGATTCCTAATGTCAAGAAAAGTAGAAATGAAGCGGGGGGGGGGGGGAGGAGGGATAGATACAATACCTCATATGCACAATTGACTATAAAAGAGTTGCAAATAAGATACAATTATTGCTTCAGTTACTTCAGAAGCTGAGGTAGAAGGATCAACTGATCCCAGAAGTTTGATCCCAGACTGGGCAACACAAGATGCTATCTCCAAATACAAGTATATAAATGAATAAAACAACCAGCTGGTGCAAAGAACAGCCCTAGTTAGGAGCGTGTGTGTGTGTGTGTGTGTGTGTGTGTGTGTGTGTGTGTGTGTGTGTGTGTGTGTAGCCTATTCCTTTTTTCAAAGATGTATTTATTTTACTTTTTATGCATATGAGTGCTTTTCCTCTGTGTATGTAAGTGCACTGCATGTGTGTCTGGTGCCTCCAGAAGCCAGAAGAGGGCACAAGATTCCCCGGGGAATGGAATTATGGACAGTTGTGAGTGCTGGGAAATCAAACTCAGGTTCTCTGAGAGGAGCCAGGGCTCTGAACTGCTGAGCCCCGTTCAGCTACTCAGCCTATTCTTTTCAAAGACTAGATACCAGCTCTGTGATCAGACTTTCTGACCAAAGCACTCAATTTCTTCATTCACTGCTTGCTCATGTGCAAAAATGAAAATGATAGCCAAGACTAGCTCATCCAGGCATGTAGCCCAGTGGTAGAGCATGTGCTTAGCATGCATGGCCCAGGATTCAACCCTAGCACAAAAATGACAGTTACAATAACACTCCTTCACTGAGATATTGGAAAGATCTTTTCATTTCTTCCAAGGACTTATTTGGTCTCTATAAAGCTTAGCTATCATCATTAGTCATACCAAAGGTCAAAAGTAGTTTTTGATTGTTGGCATTTCTGATGTATTTTTACCACAGAACAATGTGAGAAAATCCAAATCTCCTTCATAGGACTCCTCGTGATATGATGTAACGGCCTTATACATCCACTTTCTCCTTAAAGTCCAGGTGGTGTGGGCCCAATGTCACTTATGTTTCTCTAGGTCCCCACCCAAGGATTATTGAATGAACAACAGTGAAAGGAACACACTCAAGGTGCTGTGGTTCCTCCATAGATCAGGCACTTTTTCTTTGTCAGTTTGTCTTTGGAGGAGGAAAAGGCAGAGCAGAACCAGTGTTGGCCTCAATTTCCTTCACCCTAAGTTAAAATTAGTTTTTACATCTTAGACTTGAGGTAAAGATGGGGAAATACAAAGAAATATCCAGAGACGGACCTTGTAACAGCCACCATCCGTGAATGGTCCCAACTCATGGTACTGGTATTTTCTTTACAGTGTTGGTTTGAACCCACACCTCACATGTGCTACAAAGGGGTTCTACCACCACGCCACACTCCCAGACCCTATCGATTAGGAGTATTTTCAGACACACATTCTTTCTGGGGAATTGCTGGAAAGACAGAATCTTAGAGGCATCTCTTCATTTTAAACACCAACCATTCATTTTAACAAGTAAAGGGTTAAGTGACTGTGGTAAAGGAAAATGAAGGAAACAGATTATTTCTTTTCATCCCAAAACATTTTCACACCTTCAAAAAGCTCACAAAAACTTCTCTGACAAAGATGCATCAGTAGATAAAGCCTTGCAATAGTGAGGTCCAAAGTTCAAATCCCCAGGACCCACATGAAAGTACGGTGTGTATGGTGGCTCACCTATAGTGCTAGCATGCTAGAGGCAGAGATAGGGAGTCCCTGGAACAATCTATGTAGCCAGCCGAGTGGAATCAATGAGCTCTGAGATCAAGTGAAAGACCCTGTCTCCATCTGTAAGATAGAAAGCAATCTAGATGCCCAATGTCAACCTCCAGCCACCATATGCACACTCACACAATGCACACACACACACACACACACACACACACACACACACACACACACACACACACACACACACGAGAGAGAGAGAGAGAGAGAGAGAGAGAGAGAGAGAGAGAGAGAGAGAGCAGAGAGGGAGGAAGAAGGGAGGGAGGGAGAGAGAGATCAAGCTAATTCTGGTGGATTCTACTTAAAGAGGATGTTTTAGAATTCACAATCTGTAGGAAACCACAAGAATGGCTCACATGAAACCATCATAATCTCAGACTTCACAGCAACATTGGATGTTTTCTATGTATGACTTCTCCCTTAGAGAAATCCCTTTATTCAAACTACGAACCTCTCAGATAAACCATCTGCTGGCTCAGGGAAAACAGGCCACTCCTTTGGGAGAATCAGCTCTGGGAAGCATTGTGTAAGTGTTGTGTGAACTCTGCAAGGATGCTTACTAAAGAGGAACAATCTCAGAACAAACAGCATCCATACCCAAAATACCAAAGAATTTATTATCTGTTTCACCAACACTACCATGAGTATGTTGACTGGATTTCCATTAAATATTCTTTCCAGGAGGCAGAATTTAGTGATACATGCAGAAAGAAACATAGAAGTAACTTCTTCTTTTTTCTCTTCTTTGACAATAAAGGTGAGCCATTTTTATGCTAGTAATTTTTTTTGTAACATCCCTACAATGGAATGCCAGCCAATTAACCAGTGCATCACTAAAATGCAATTTCTTCTGTGTAAATTAAAGATCTTCCCGAGCTTGCTTTGTTAGGGGAAAGCATTAAGAATCTCAGAATGAATTTCTAGGCTACATGAACTCATGGGCAAATACACAGTACATTTATGTGCCTTTCACACAGCCAAATGATGAGTTGGAGGCAGCAGCAGCGACATCCTGTATATAATAAAGTCGAAAACGGAAGTGATACCAATCCCCTTCCTGTCTCCTTACATTCTTTAAAGTTCTCAAGGGCTCAGGATTTTGAAAACCCAGTTTCAAAATATCAGTGAAAGATAACTTCTCCTCAGTTGTCACACACACGGTTGTCCAGTCTCTTAAGGAATAAGAAATGCAATTGTAAAGTCGCACACACCTTTAATCTCAGCACTTGGGAGACAGACGCAGGTGGATCTCAGAGAGAGTTCCCAGGTAGCCAGGAATACACAAAAGAAACCCTGTGTGTGTGTGGGGGGGTTATAAATCTCTTTTATTAGTTTTTTTTTTTAACATGTGTTCCTGGATAATTAAATGGTAGACCTTTAAAGGGAATGCAGGATATCTGTTGCATAACAGCTCTAACCTGTTAAGACCTTCCCGGCAGATGCATATAAACCTCTCCGACTTCCAAGGAGCAAAATACCTCCAAGATCAAACCCAGGGACCTATGCACGATGGGCCAGTGGTCAGCCACTGAGCTACATCCTAGTTCCTACAGATGGCCTTTGTTTATGCTCCAGAAAACATAACGAACTATCCAAAATGTTAGGAAGACAACACCCATGCCCACTACATAGTGGAAGACACACTTTCTGGGGACAATTGACTGCATTGCTTTTCATATGGCTGTGATAGATACATGAGTAAACAACTTGGGGAGGAAAGGTTAGTTCTGACTCATAGTTTCCAAAGTGCTAGCCTACCATAGAGGGAAGGCAGGGAAAGCAGGAGCACAGAGGTTCACACAAGCCAGGTGGATCAGCAAACACAGAGAACTCATGCCCAGGACATAGACAGCTATGACCTCCAAGACCCACCCAGGTAACCCATTTCTGCTAGCTAGCTCACATATCCCAAAATGGTTTCAGTGACACTAGTAGGATCCCCAGCATCACTGGGAACTAAATGTTCAGACACATGATCTGTGGAGGACATTTTTACATTCGACATGTAACACTGATAAAATTATATGTTTCAATAATTAACTGAAAGTTAAACTTAAAGGAAATGTAATTTTCTGATGGAATATATTAGGAATGTCAGGCTAAATGTTATTTTAATTAAATCTGCAATAATGCTTTTTTTCAGTATTGCATAGCAGGAAGAACATAAAAGATTTGGCTTCTTAAAGGTTGGTGCTGGACATGATACACTGACTTGTCAGTTCTGCACACATGAGTCTGAGGCAGGAGGACTACCAAGAGTTCCAGGCCTTCCTGGGCTGTACAGTGAAAACCTGTCTCAAATTTGGGGTGGGGAATAAATGGTAGATACCTATTCTACTTTATTAAAATTAGACAAGTTCCAAATCTCTTCAAAAAGCAGAACATGATGGTACATGTTTTTAAATCCCAGCAGTCAGGAAGTAGAGACAGGTGGATCTGAGAGTTTGAGGCCAGCTTGTTACACAGAAAGTTTCAGGACAACCAGGGCTACATAGACAGACCCTGTCTCTAAATAAATAAATGTATGTATAAACAAGCAAACAAACAAACAAACCTTCCCCTAAAACAATAAGAGAAAAGAGCTAGGTATGGTGGCTTATGCCTATAATACCGGCAGTCAAAGTCTAAATCAGAAGGCTCACTGTGAGTTCAGGACTAGCCTGTGCTACATAATTCAGTTCCAGGAAAGCTTGAGAAACAGATTTTAAAGTGTTGATACATCTAAGTGAAACCTCCAGTGCCAGGAATTGTTTACATCTTATTGAGTCACTGACTAAAGAGGACCATAAAACACCCCCAAACTTCACAGGCTATTGTCAAGACAATTGGTTTGCTTTCCATAACCTGATGGAAAAGCCCTATTGCTGAAGATGACACTTGTGTCCTTGAACATGGAGAAGTTGAGCTGGTGAAGCTAGAAGATTCACCCCTACTGACTAGCATTCATGGTTCTGGAAGGTACTATGCATGCAACTGAAAGAGGAAGATAATTACCAATGTCTCCCAGCTACAAACTGAGACATAAACAGTATATCTGCGAGATATACCAGGACAATACATGTTATGGGTGCAACCAACCCACCTAGATAGGTTATGGGCCTAGGAGAAAATGTATTACTATTATTCAGATAAGGAACATAGCAATCAAATGACTCCCAATGGCATTCTGCTATACTCATAGATTAGTATCTCACTCAGCCATCATCAGAGAAGCTTCTTCCTCAGTAGATGGGAACTAATACAGAGACCCACAACTGGGGCAAGGAGCAGAGAGTTAGAGACCTTGGGATACTCAGTCCTAAATAGGATGTCTTCATCACACTCCTCTCAGGGCTCAGGGAACTCTGCAGAAGAGGAGGCAGAAAGATTGTAAGAGCCATGATGAGTGACTCCAAGGAATAGCATCTTCCAGACACAACAGGACAGATACACACATGAACTCACAGAGACTGTGACGGAACACACAAGACTTGCACATGCGCACATTCAAGCCAGACAGGGTCCCAGCCTTGAGGGGTGAAAGTGGGGTCCTAACCCTAACCAAGAAGCTATTCGAAATTAATACCTACCTGATAACTAAGGGGTAATCAGTTTTCTATCCTGGATTGTCACAGGGAAGGCCCCATGCCCAAAAATAATTGGCCAGCACAAAATGAACTCAGTGGGCTTTGTTTTTTCTTTTTTGGGTTTTTTGTTGGGTCTTTTCTTTTTCTCTCTTTTTTTTTTTTTTTTTTTTTTGTCTTAATGGTCTTTTGAGAGTTCTGACTCTCCTCTTTGAGGTTTTATTGGGGGGGTTGGTTTTGTTTGGTTATGCTTTGTGGATTTTTTTTCTTTAAGAAAAGGATTATGAAGTTGGATGGGGAGGGGAGCGGAAAGGAATTGGGGAAGGGGAAAATAATCGAAACATATTATATGAAAAAATTAATTAAAAAATAGAGCTGGGTGGTAGAGGTACACGCCTTTAATCCCAGCACTCCGGAGGCAGGTGGATCTCTGTGAGTTTGAGGTCAGCCTGGTCTACAAAGCTACACAGAGAAAATAAAATTAAAAAAAAATAAAGTACAGGCATGACCAGTGAGCTCACCTCAGTGTATGCCACCAAGCCTGACAATCTGAGTTCAGGGCCCCAGACTCACATAGCGAAAGAAGAGGAGCATGCACGCTATCTTCTAACTACTATTCATGCTTTGTGGCATGCGCACATGCATACACACATAAGTAAATACATATTATAAGGTTTTCTAAGTGTGGGTGATATGTCTCCATTCCTCATCAGTTAGTATCTCCTGTTGAAGATCGATGTTTTTCAAATTTGGGGAATTTAAGATCCTTCGATACTCTAAAAACTACCAAGCATCCTTGACAAGCTTTATTGAGTTATGTCTGCTGGAATTGACCACAGTAACTAGAGAACCCAGAAACATTCATGTTAGGTCTTTTATTAAAAAAAAAAAGTGATCACGGAGGAACAGAAAACTGTAGAAACAAAATTCAAATTCACCTATAAAAAGACACAGGCTAACAGAATGGATATGAAGACAGAATCCATCCTTCTGCTGCATACAAGAAATACAGCTCACCTTCAAAGACAGACATTACTTCAGAGCTAAAGGTTGGGAAAAGACTTTCCAATCAAATGATCCTAAAAAGCAAGGGTATAGCTATCCTAATATCTAACAAATTAGACTTCAAACTAAAATTAATCAAAAGAGATGAAGAAGATCATTTCATATTCATCAAGAAAAAATCCATCAAGATGAAGTCTCAATTCTGAATATCTATGCACCAAATACAAAAGGCACCCACATTCCTAAAAGAAATGTTACTAAAACTCAAATCACACATTAAACCCCACACACTTACAGTGGGAGACTTCAACACCCCACTGTCACCATTGGACAGGACTACCAGACAGAAGAAACAAAGGAACTAACAGAAGTTATGACCCAAACTGGGTTTAACAGACATCTATAGAACATTCTATCCACACACAAAAGAATATACTTTTTTCTCAGTGCCACATGGAATCTTCTCAAAAATCGACCACATACTCTGCAATAAAGCAAACCTCAACAGATACAAAAAAATTGGAATAGCCCCTTGTTATCAGACCACTATGGCTTAAAATTAGAATTCAACAACAACACAAATTGCAGAAACCCCACAAACTCATGGAAACTGAACAATGCTCAGTTGCATCACTTCTGGGTAAAGGAAGAAATAAAAAAAGAAATCAAAGACTTCCTAGAATTCAATGAAAATGAAGGCACAACATACCCAAACCTATGGGACACACTGAAAACAGTTCTAAGAGAAAAGTTCATAGCACTAAGTGCCCACATGAAGAAACTGGAGAAGATCCACACTAGAGAATTAACAGAACACCTGAAAGCTCTAGAACAATTAGAAGCAAACTCACCCAGGAGGAGTAGATGCCAGGAAATAATCAAATTGAGAGCTGAAATCAATAAAGTAGAAACAAAGAAAACAATACAAAGAATCAATGAAACAAAGAGTTGGTTCTTCGAGAAAATCAACAAGATAGACAAACCTTTATCCAAACTAACCAAAAGGCAGAGAGAACATACAAATTAACAAAATCAGAAATGAAAATGGGGACATAACAATAGACAATGGGGAAATCCAGAGAATCATCAGGTCATACATACTTTGAAAACCTGTACTCCAGAAAATTCAAAACTTTAAAGGAAATGGACAATTATCTGGATAGATATCACTTACCAAAATTAAATCAAGGACAGATAAGCAATTTTAATAGATCTATAACCCCTAACAAATTAGAAGCAGTCATCATAAGTCTTCCAACCAAAAAAAGTTCAGGGCCAGATGGTTTCAAAGCAGAATTCTACCAGAAATTCAAAGAAGGGCTAATACCAATACTCTTCAAATTGTTCCACACAACAGAAGCAGAAGGATCATTGCCAAACTCTTTTTACGAGGCTACAATTACTTTGATACCCAAACCACACAAAAACCCAACTAACATAGGGAACTACAGGCCAATTTCCCTCATGAACATTTGTAACAATAAGTGTTTCCACTGAGCCGCCCGAGCCCCGCTACCACATGGGCACTTTCCACCAGGCCTCCCAAGTTCTTCCTGCTGCCACGTTAAGGTCCCAAGTAATATAAGAGAGACTTATATTAGGTACAAATGCTGCTTGGCCAGTGACTAGGATTTCTCATCTGCTATTTCAGCCTTAATTATCATAAATCTATATATTTTATAAGACATATCTTATTGAGGACACCTTCCACTGGCACCCTCTCCTGCTGGTGGATCACATGGTGACTCTAGAGCAAAGAGCAGGAGGAAGAGAGAGAGTGCTTCCTTCTTGTCCTTGCTTATGTATGAGTCTGCCTGCTATGTCACTTCCTTCCTGGATCTCTACTACATTTCCCAGAATCCTCCTTGGCTGCTAGTCCCACCTAACTTGCTGCCTCATTGGCCAAACAGTATTTATCATCCAATAAGACAAACACATACATAGAAGCACTTCCCCCATCAAACACTGATGCAAAAATACTCAATAAAATACTGGCAAATCAAATCTAAGAACACATTAGAAAAATCATCCACCATGATCAAGTAGGCTTTATCCCAGGGATGCAGGGATGGTTCAACATAAGAAAATCCATCAATGTAATCCACCACATAAACAAACTGAAAAAGAAAAACCACCTGATCATCTCACTAGATGCTGAAAAGCCTTTGACAAAATTCAACATCCCCTTATGATAAAGGTCTTGGAGAGATCAGGGATAACAGGAACATACCTAAACATAATAAAGGCAATATATAGCAAACCAACAGCCTAAAAATTCCTCTAAAATCAGGAGCAAGACAAGGCTGTCTACTCTCTCCATATCTCTTCAATCTTGTACTTAAAGTTCTTGCTAGAGCAATAAGACAACAAAAGGAGATCAAGGGAATACAAATTAGAAAGGAAGAAGTCAAACTTTCACTATTTGCAGATGATATGATAGTCTACATAAGTGACCCAAAGAACTCTATCAGGGAACTCCTACAGCTTCAACACTCCTACACTTCAACAAAGTGGCAGGATACAAGATTAACTCAAAAAAAATCAGTAGCCCTACTATATATAGACAATAAAGGGGCTGAGAAAGAAATCAGAGAAACATCACCCTTTACAATAGCCACAAACAACATAAAATATCTTGGGGTAACTCTAGCCAAACAGGTGAAAGACCTGTATGTCAAGAACTTTGAGTCATTAAAGAAAGAAATTAAAGAAGATACTAAAAATTGGAAAGATCTCCCATGCTCTTCGATAGGTACATCAACATAGTAAAAATGGCAATCTACAGATTCAATGCAATCCCTACAATTCAAGGCAAAGGACATAGTCAACAAGACAAAATGGCAGCCCACAGAATGGGAAAAGATCTTCACCAACCCCACATCTGATAGAGGGCTAATCTCCAAAATTTACAATCCCAGCACAATTCTTCACAGACCTTGAAAGGAAAACTCTCAACTTTATATGGAAAATCCAAAGACCCAAGATAGCCAAAACAACCCTGTACAATAAAGGAACTTCAGGAGGAATCACTATCCCTGACTTCAAACTCTACTATAGAGCTATAGTAATGAAAACAGCTTGGTATTGGCACAAAAATAGACAGGTAGACCAACGAATGGAACTGAGGACCCTGATATTAACCCACACACCTATGATCACCTGATCTTTGACAAAGAAGCTAAAAGTATACAATGGAAAAAAGAAAGCACCTTCAACAAATGGTGCTGGCATAACTGGATGCTGGCATGCAGAAGACTGCAGATAGATCCATAACTATCACCATGCACAAAACTTAAGTCCAAATGGATCAGAGACCTCAACATAAATCCAGCCACCTCTTAGAAGAGAAAGTGGGAAGTACCCTTGAACAAACTGATACAGGAGACCACTTCCTGAACAAACCACCAGTAGCACAGATACTGAGATTGACAATTAATAAATGGGACCTCCTGAAACTGAGAAGCTTCTGTAAGGCAAAGGACATAGTCAACAAGACAAAATGGCAGCCCACAGAATGGGAAAAGATCTTCACCAACCCCACATCTGACAGAGGGCTAATCTCCAAAATTTACAAAGAACTCAAGAAGTTTCCAAAACACCAAATAATCCAATTAAAAAGTGGGGTACAGAACTAAGTAGACAATTTTCAATAGAGGAATCTAAAACGGTTGATAGACACTTAAGATAAGTGCTCAGCATCCTTTGCCATCAGAGAAATGCAAATCAAAACAACTCTGAGATACCATCTTATTCCTGTCATAATGGTTAAAATCAAAAACACTAATGCCAATTTATGCTGGAGAGGATGTGGAGAAAGGTGAACACTCCTCCACTGCTGGTGGGAGTGCCAACTTGTACAGCCACTTTGGAAATCAGTATGGAGATTCAGGAAAATGGAAACCAGTCTACCACAAGATCCAGCAATTCCACTCTTAGGCATATACCCAAAAAATGCTCATTCATACAACAATGACATCTGTTCAACTATGTTCACAGCAGCATTATTTGTAATAGCCAGAACCCGGAAGCAACCTAGATGCCTCTCAACTGAAGACTGGATAGAGAAAATATGGTACATTTACACAAAGGAGTACTACTCAGCGGGAAAAAAACAATGGAATCTTTAAATTCCAAGGCACTAGAAGAAACCATCCTGAGTGAGGTAAGCCAGTCACAAAAAGACAAACATGTACTCACTCATATATGGATTTTAGACACGGAGCAGGGGTTTGCCAGACAAACACTGCCAGAGAGTCTGGGAAACAAGGAGGACTAGAAGAGAGACATGCATAGTACCCCAGAGAAGGGGAAGGGGACAGGATCTCCTGAGCTAATTGGGAGCATGGGGGGAGGGGAAAGGGAGCTGGAAGAAAAAGGGGGGAGAAGAGGAGGGGAGAAGAGGACATGGGGGAGCAGGAAGGTTGGGTCGGGGAAGAATAGAGGACAACAGGATGAGAGATACCATAATAGAGGGAGTCATTATAGGTTTGAGGAGAGATATGGCACTAGGGAGATTTCCAGAGATCTACAAGGATGACACCAACTGGCAATCTAAGCAATAGTGGAGAGGCTACCTTAAATGCCCTTCCCCAATAATGAGATTGATAACTGCCATATATTCCATCCTAGAGCCTTCATCCCGTGGCTGATGGAAGCAGAGGCAGACACCCACAGCTAAACACTGAACTGAACTCCTGGAACCCAATTGCAGAGAGGGAGGAGCAAAGGGGTCAAGACTGGGCTGGTGAAACCCACAGAAACAGCTGACCTGAACAAGGGAGAACTCATGACCCCAGACTGACGGCTTAGAGGCCAGCATGGAACTAATCCAGACCCCCTGAATGTGAGTGTCAGTGAGGAGGTCTTAGGTAGTAGATCAGTATTTATCCCTGGTGTACAAATGGTCTTTGGGAGCACATTCTACGTGGAGGGATGCTCTTTCAGCTGGGACACATGGGGGAGCACCTAGGTCCTGCCCTGGATGATATGGGGATACCCCATGGAGACCCTTGCCTTCCCTGGGGAGCGGAGGAGAAATGTGGTGAGGGTTGGGGGGGTGGGGCTGGGGAGGAGGGTAAGGAGAGGGAGAGGGAGCTGGGATTGGCATGTGAAGCAGGCTTGTTTCTAATTTAAATAAAAATAAATTTAAAAAACAAAACCAAAATCCAAGTTTAAGGTACAGGATAAGTGCTCAGGGCCTAAAGAACAGCTCTAGTCCACAATGATGACTTGACACCTGAATTCATGGCCATTTTCATCTCAATGAAAATAAGTGTGTTATTACAGAAGCGGGAAATCTCAGAGAAATACTTCACAAAGTGATCAAAGGATGACAGGTTTGCCCATGATGACCAGACTTGAGTGAGAGAGACAGCTGGGTAGAAGGAGGTACTCAGGGGAAAAGCAACAATGTTGTAAATGACAGTCATGTGCACAGACACAAATTTACACATGCATGTGTGCACACACAGTGTTCACTAAGTCAACAATATAAGCCCAAATCCAGCATTAACATAGCCTTTCATATACGCCGCCAAGAGCTAAATGTTTTGTTTCTTAGCTACAATAATATCTATAATTTCATGGCTAATATAATAGTTACTCCATTATGCAGAAGAACAGGTTCTATCTAGAACAGTTGTTCTCAATCTGTGGGTCACCACCCCTTTGGAAGTCAAATAACCCTTTCACAAGGGATAAATATCAGACATCCTGCATTTCAGATATTTACATTACAATCCCTAACAGTAGCACAATTACAGTTGTGAAGTAAGAGTGAAAAGGATTTTATGGTTGGGGGTCATCACAACATGAGGAGCTGTATTAAAGGATCGCAGCATTGGGAAAGTTGACAACCATTGGTCTAAAACCAAGGGCAGACATCTTCGATATTATATTTTATAGGGAAAGTTTATGTGAAGGAAAGTAGGACTTGTTTGTAGACAAAGGAGCAGTTCGTGAAAAAAGATAGGATGGAACCATCTCAGAGAGAAGGAAAGATTAAAGGAAGGAGGGAGAGAGGGACAGAATGAAGACATGAGAGCAAAGGAAAATGACTGTGGAGATCTTGGTGAGGGTTGGATAGGGGTGTACAGAAATGGCCTGGACAGTCAGGAAGATGGGCTCAGAGGCTGGTAAGCCAGGTCAGCAGGTGACGCCACTTGATGCCAAGTCTGACAACTTGAATCCATTTTGATACCTCAAAGCCCCACAAGATGGAAGGAGAGAATCAACTAACTGCTGGATGCTGTCCTCTGACCCCCATATACACAAGCATGCACTTGTACACACAAACACACACAAAAAAGCCATAAATGCAATTTAATTTAAAAAAGAAGGAGAAGAAGAAGAAGAAGAAGAAGAAGAAGAAGAAGAAGAAGAAGAAGAAGAAGAAGAAGAAGAAGAAGAATTGCTCAGAATTTCAGAAACTCTTCACTCCCCTGAGACACAAAGAGTGGCTGGCAAGCTTATCTTTCTTGGGAATTTTGTTCAAGACTCGATTTTCCATGTTCTACAAAATATCACAGTCAATTTAGCTCTGAAGGTTGTAAATCTGAGTGCTCACTTGTGTCACTCTCATCCAGAGAGAGAGAAAAAAAAAAAGGAACACACAATGAATTCACCATTCCCTCTCTTGCTATTAGCACCATAGAATTCAGTGCCATCACCGTGCGTTTTCACAGAGTTTCCTGTGACATGACAGCTCACCCTGCACATGGAATTTTCTTATAATCTCTGGTAATTTTATTGAGAATGACCCCCATACACTCAAGTATATGGAAGCTTTGTTCCCAGTTGTGGAACTGTTTGAGAAATATCAGGAAATGCAGCCTTGTTGCAAAAGGCATGTCTCTAGCAGGTAGATGGATCTCCCCCTGCCACCTCTTTCCCTCTCTCTCTTTCTCTCTCTCTCTTTCTCTCTCTCTCTTTCTCTCTGCCTTGTGATCATGGGTCAGATGTAAGCTCTCTGCTACTGCTCCAGCACCTGACTACTGTCAGGATCCTTGCCATAATAGCCATGGACTCATCCCCTGGAAGTGTAAACCCCAACAAATTTCTTCTATAAACTGGTCCCAATGCTTTGTCACACAGTAGAAAAGTAACTAGGACATAATGAAAAGCACCCACTAAATTTGATAGATTGGGAACATTCATAGCAACCTACTGGACACTCCCGGGGGAATACAATCTTCCTGCTACATAATAAATGGGAATTTCTCTTAAAATTGAGCTTAAAAGCGTGGGCCTCAAAATTCCTGCTTATGCAGCAACCTGCACTCAAGGAAACGATAAGACATTGTGAGGAGGAAGAGATGAAACAAGCTCACTCTCTTATGTGGCCCACAGGTGACTCCAAACAGAAAACCTCAGACGCCTTTTTAAAAGATTATGTATTAACTGTATGTCCGGTGAGGGTGGGGTGCATGTGCACAGGAGTGAATGTACCCACAAAGGCCAGAAGAGGGCGCTGGGCCCCTGGAGCCAGTGTTACAGATGGTTATGAGCCACCCAAAGTGGGTTCTTGGAGCCAAGCATGTGTCCTGACATAGACTAAACCAGGTTCTGTCAATTTTTGGCAGGGGTCTTTTCTTTTCCTAGTGTCAAAGATTAAACCCAAGCTTCACATATACTTTAGGCAAGAGCTCTATTTCTGAACTTTATCTCTAAAACATACCTTGTAATAGATAATGCTATCAATGGTACAGAATCCACAAAAAATGACAGATGCCTTGTGAAAGTGAGCTGTGCATCTCACCCCTGTACTACTCCAGCAGCCACCAGTCCCCCCCCCCTTCTTTTTTTGGTTTTTTGAGATAGGGTTTCTCTGTATTGCTTTGGAGCCTGTCCTGGAACCAATGTTTGGCTCAGTTTCCCTTTCCAAAGCTAAGCTCTGTTACACTTCAATGAACAGTTTCCCAAGATATCCTGTGCATTTATAAATATGTACAAAATTTCACATTAGTATGTATCTCTGTGCCTCGATGTTTTACATTAATAATGATAATAATAATAATCTTACACATTTGTTTATGGGAGCCAACTGATATTCATTTACACAGAAATCTTTATACAAAGCAAATAACCTACTCATGTAAATCTATTCTTCATTTTGTACAAAATGTCTCTGAAAGCATAGCTTTCAGGCACATTTATATTTATAGAGTAGAAATCTAAGGAAATGTGGATATTACTACATTGTTTTCCATGCAGATTTTCAGTTTATAAGTAAAAACCATGAGCTATATCCTAGTTTATTTCTCTATTAAGGTGATCAAATACTGACCTAAACCAACTTAGGGAAGGAAAGGATTTGTCTCCTCTTATATGCTTATTATGTATATTATTATTATTATCATTTGAATTTCCAGGCAGCAGTTCATCACTGGAAAATCCAGGGAAGACTCAAGCAAGTCAGGAATCTGGAAACAGGGGCTATAGCAGACATCTGAGAGGAATGCTGCTCACTGGCTTTCTCTTCCTGGTTTTCTCTTTTTTAAACAACCTAGGACCACCTTCCTAGGGGTAGCACCACTCACAGTTGTCTGGGCCCTTACACATCAATCATTAATAATAATAAAAACAACAACAACAAAAAACACCCCACAGACTTGTCTACACAGAATCAATTCCTCATATGAGATTCCCCCTTCCTAGAGGACTCCAGCTTGTATCAAGCTGACAGAAACACTAACCAGTACAAACTACTAGTAACTGTTAGGAAATCCGTTGTTAGAGAATATTGTCACCATAATGCATTTCAATTGCCTCGGAGTGCTGCCAACTCTTTATTATTTATGGCCAACTTTCTTCCAAAAGGACTTTGAAGTGACAAAATTCCTCCCACTTAAAATTAATACTAACAAATACAATAAGGAAATGGCTCTCTTTGCTGCTAGAAAAACAATCTCCCTGCACGGCCTTGAATGTTTAGAAGTCTGAAAGAATCTATAGCAGCGCCCTGAAAACATGAAACTTCTGGACAATAAATACAACAGAAGACGTCTCTAAAGAGAGCAATCTGTGCTCACTGACTTCCGACTACACATCAACAGAGGTCATGGACATTGAGGCTGTAGAGAAGAATGGAGGGCAAAGTGCAAAGACGGCGACCTCCTATTGGCGTTGATGATAGATAGTCCACTCCCCTGCCCACAATTTAACCAATTGCTTACATAAAACATACCCTATCTCCTTATCAGGCCTGAGAAGGAATGTAACCGTTGTACTGGGAACTTAGCCTGCCCATCATTTCCCCTACCAAAACTACTGCCCCTCTTGGGCTCCCTAAGGGCTCCTCACTGTACCCAGTGTCCATGTTAGAAACTAGGACATCCCCATTTTTTACTGAAGTTGCACCCTGAATTAAAAGGGGGGTTATTTTTTCTTCATCCCTTTCTTCTTCCCTATTGTTGAGTGTAACTTTGCTCCCTCTTTTCATCCGGCTCCAAATCTTTATGACTAACTGTGGAATGTGTTAGATGTACCAGCCACTTCCCCTGTGCTCTCCCTATTCCAGGTTCCAGAAAGTTCCCAATTAAAAGATAATTGTCAGAAAAGTACAAAGCAGTAATTACTGGCTGTAATGGAAGCGGGAATCATGTTTTCTTGGATACACAGTTTCAGGATACTCAGTGACCCTGGACTAAGACGCTCACAGTCCATGCTTCAGAACTGGCCACTTTTCAAAACTAATGAACCTCCCTGGCACCCACCTGCTGAACTCTCTAATGCATTCTCACAAATGATACTGGACACCTTCTCTCACAGCACCAAGAAAGATGAAGAGCTGTGTGCCACTGACCTTCCAATATCCGGCTTGTTGCTCGGAAAAGCTTTTTCTTCTCCTACCAGTCTGTTAAGTCATTGGGTCTCTCAAACAAGGGTAGAGCCAGACCTTCAGTCACTGCATTACTGCCCGTTCAGTCAACCACCAGGAGTGCTGGACCTATCTCTAAAATAGCTCATGTGTTGTCAATGGCTCTGCATCTGTATCGCCACTAACCTAGTTAATGCTTCCACTTCCCTAGCTACGGTGGCCATAAAATTTTGCGTTGATTATCTCCCAGACCTTCCTGCCTCTAGTTTGCTTTTCTTTGGCCCAATCTCTGCAACAAAGCCTGTAGTCTTTGTAGAGTGAATAAGTGAGTAAGTCAGTCTCACTTGAAACCACCCCGTGGACCCCCGTTGTTTTGGGGGTATTAGAAACCCTTCACAGTGTGCACACCCCACTGACTGCCAACCACATCCTGGGTATTCTTCTCCCTGCCTCAATCTCCACATTTTACATCCACTGAACAACTTACGGGCCCCCTAGATTTACCTCCAGGAGCTCTTTTCAGGCTGTTCGCACTGTAGGCTACTCGCCTCTCCTTTGCTTCCTAGAATGAAATCTGGATCAAATTCTCCTTCTGCGGGCCCTCTGAGCCTCTGCACTCACACTATACACTGTTCCGCTCTGACCTACTTAAACCCTCTGTACTCGGCCCACCTGCCGACATGGCAGCCCCCTTCGGGCCTAATGGGCTGTATGCAAGCGCTTGCCACTGCTTTCTATCCTGCAAAACAAAGGTACATAGAAGAAAAGAAAAGGTATTGTGACCATATAAGTGCATGAAAATATTGTGAATCTCTAGTGGGGATAGGGGATAATCTGCTGTCAATTCCCTCTGAACATCTGGCCAGGGGTTTTCACTGAGGAGGCCACAGGATTGTTTCCTTGGGACATAATCCTTGTCTAAACCTTTTTTCCTTTTTGTTTGTTTTGTTTGTTTGGTTGGTTGGTTGTTTTTCTTTTCCTTTTTTTTTTTCCTTTTTCTTCTATCATGTTAAGATTTTAACCTTAATCTTTGGGTGTCATTTTAAAATAGAAAAATAAAAATTTTCAGCTCAATTTGAGACATGAACGTCCTCTTTCATTTTGTTTTACTTGTGGGGTTTTTGGTTTGTTATGTTTTCTAACCTTTCCACCCTCTCCACCCTTCTGTTTGCTTTTGTTCAGATATTGGGGTTAAGCTCAGAGCTTCTTGTATGCTGGGCTTAACTCTACCACTGGGCTGCTGGAGACCCTGAGATTTCCCATTAAAGTGTGTTCAGACATGAGCACCTGAATTCAAGTATCTAGAAGCCACACAAAAGCTGAGGGTGGAGGCCTATATCTGTAACCCCAGAACTCACTAGCCAGTCAGTACAGGTAGATCACTGAACTCCAGGTTCATGAGAAACCCTGCCTCAAAAGATAAAGGAGCGAGCAATAGAGGAAGACACCTGACATTGACCTCTGGCTCCTATACAACTCACCACACACACACACACACACACACATACACACACACACACACATACATACATACATGTGCACACACAAACATGTATATACATACATACCAAACACAAAATAAATACAGTGTCTGAAAACCTTTAATATTTTAATATCAAATTTCCCATATTCAGAATAACTAATTCTCCTAAGATTCTATGAGGAAAAAGATGTTTTGTGAAAACCAGGGTGGTCCAGGAAGTGAACCCTCAGCAGTCGGCCAGTCAGTAGGAGAACAAGAATGCTGTGACTAACAGTGGTTGGCAGGCATGAAGTATTTGCTAGGCCCAAATTTCCCGACTTCTGTTTGTTGCTGTTGCTGTGGTGTTCAAAGCTCCGGTGTTGTTCTGTGGAGGCTGACTGCACACAGGGCTACTCAGGAAGGAAAGAGGGCACCGCTTCCACACAATACCTCCCTCTAAGAGTCACCCAGCAGCACCATTTTCACTGGGCTTTAATTCTTAAGATGTTCCTTTTTTGTTTGATTTCTTGTGACATTGTAAGATGAGAATACAATCAATCCATAAGGAAGAGACTTTGATTCAAAAGGGAAGTGACAAAAGAGGGATTAAACAAAAAGAACAGCAAACTGCCTATCCCCAAACATGTTATTCAGATGTTCATAACATCTTACCATTGTATTAGAAAGAGGAACATTTCACTCTAGCGGCCCCCGAGTGTAAGCACAAACTATACACATTAAAGTAATTTAAAGGAACCCACCATCATTGTCTACAGTCGGAGAACAGAGCTGACAAACAGGAATTCCAGTCCCTCCTAGAAGTGCTCAGACACCTGCTTCACCACAGACCTACTGAACAGAGGGCCCCAGACAACAACTTCACACCCCTAGCACAAGGGCTGTGAAGGGCTCCTTCAGGGTTCCTGGTCCTTCAGCCACCAACCCCGCTCTTCAGCTAGGTGTTTGCTAAACCTAAGTGGCAGCCAGCAAAACATAACTTCTGTCTGAAATGTCTCCAAGATAAGAGCTGCTTCGGAGGAATGCTCTCCCTCATACCGGGAGTGGCTGCAAGGAACTTGAACAAGCCAAATATGGGCTTGTGTAGCTTGTCTCTGTGTTCCCTGCAGGAATAAGAATCCAGTTTGCAAGTGTCTTGTGTCACTTTGCTTTGCCTGAAGCTGCCCTTTAAAACCTTGCTAATTTTAGAGAGATTTTTATTTGCAAGGTTTGACCGCAGGAGTCAAACACATCCGTGCTCTCCTGTGGTTCCACCCAAATGGAAGGCGGAGAAAAGAGAATCATTTAAGGACAAGAATTCAAGGACAGCCTGGCCAGGATATAGAAATGTTGTCTTTATTTTTTTTTCATTAAAGATTTAAAAGCTTTGCTGGGCAGTGGTGGCGCACACCTTTAACACCAGCACTCAGGTGCAGAGGCAAGCAGATCTCTGTGTGTTACAAAGTGAGTTCCAGGACAGCCATAACTAGAAAGAGAAACCCTGTCTTGGAAAAAACAAACAAACAAACAAACAAAAATCTACACATTCAAAACTACCTCCTTACTTGGTCTTGGGGTCAAACAGGAAATCTGGCCGCTTAGAAGGCCCAGTTATCTAGGACAGATAAGGTCAAAGACTGAGAT
Source organism: Cricetulus griseus (assembly GCF_003668045.3). Taxonomy (NCBI): domain Eukaryota; kingdom Metazoa; phylum Chordata; class Mammalia; order Rodentia; family Cricetidae; genus Cricetulus; species Cricetulus griseus. The sequence continues at coordinate 42,424,837 of NC_048596.1, forward strand.
TTGTTTTGTTGTATTTTTCTTGGGAATCCTTGTGAAGTGCAGGCTGACCGTAAAGACAAAGGCTGGAAAGGATTAATGAATACAAGCCAAGTGTCTGTGAAGTGCCCTCATGGACTTAGATTCATCTGGGAAGAAAGCTGTCTCTCAGAGATGATTATAAGGCTCAGTTTATAAAACTTCTTGGTCCTTAGATCAGTGGAGGGTATCTACTTTCTGGCAAAAGAAGAAAGAGGTCTCCATTTTGAAAGTTCAAGCCAGTTTGTAAAGGAATATTAGCAGCTAGCATAATAAGCATTTATTCTGCCTTCTCCACACACTCACCTGCACAATGCCAAGTACTTAATGTGCCCCAGAGCACCTGAGTACAACTATTATATTCTGTCTATCAATGAGATACTAAATATAAAGGAGCTGACTAATGTGCCCAAGGGACCCAACAGCTTGTAAAAGTAACAGTAGGATTTACCTGTTGACAATCTGACCCAGGGTTCATATGTAGGCACTCTGACCGAGCGTTCATATTTGGGCAGTCTCACTTGGGACCCATATGTCCTTAGCAACTAAGTGCACCATCCCTTATCTACAGAATTCATTACTAATACCAAGCTAAGTAAGCGGTGGCATACACTTGCACTTTTCACAGTCTTGGACATGAACTTAAAGCACTTGCTCTATAGACCAGGCTGCTCTCGAACTCACAGAGATCCACCTGCCTGTGCCTCCTGAGTGCTGGGATTAAAGGTGTGTGCCACCAACACCAGGCTATTTGCATTTTCTTTAACTAGGAAATGTAGGAGGGAAAAAATCAGGTAATAGAAGGCTGGGGCTGAGGGCACATAGCAAGACAGAACTTCAGAAATCAGTTTACTGTGGTCTTAGCCACACCTGGGTTCCACTCCATTTGTGATTTTAAGTCCCTCATCTATTGCTTTCAATGGATTCCAATGGAATCTCAGACCCAAATCACAGGCACAACTCTTAGAAAGAGGTGGCCTATAAATCGTGACTTATAAATCGTGACTGTGTGTTTCATAGGTCTAGTAACTGGGGTGACTTATGAGTCCAAGGGACACACAGCCAGAGGTAAAACCAAGGTTCTGTCCGTTACATTCTTTTCTTCCTTGCTGAAGGCGCTTTTGCATGCTAGACAAGTGCTCTGACACTGAGTTTCCACCCTAGAGCTCCTTGTTCTTTACTTCTGCTGCCGGTATCTCCAAATATTTATCATTGCTATTTCTTAATTCTTATTTCCTTCTAATGGAGAGAACTCCATGAAAAGGTAACAACACGCATTCTGAAAACAGCTAGTGGTTTTCAGACATTATGATCTAATCATGGGCAAAATGCTCTGCCTTGTCCCCAAATTCATTGTGGTTTGCACGGGCAGCTTGAGCTGCCCTTCCAAGCCAGATGCTAACAGCTCCCAACAATAAGGAGGGTGAAAAGAATGTCAAAATTGAATACACTCTAGGCAATGATCTGTTTCTGAGGTTGCTTAATGCATCTGCTATAGGAAGCACTTATTTCTCACCAAGATCTTTGCTTCCCTGGTCAGCTATTCTGCTTCAGTAAAATAGGACCATTCATAAGAAGTCACTCGTCCATAACTGGGCAAGTGAGGTAAGCACTTTGAGGCACTATAGTCATTCAATGACCGAGGCTTTGAGTCTGGCAAAGGAAACTCCATGTGATGTCTACACACAGTTTAAGGATGTGGCAGAAATAAAGAACTAAATTCACAAGATTAATCCTACCATTTAAAACCCTGTAGTTAGAAAGCTAGGATATCAGATGCCCATCTGGCTCTGGGCTATTTCCAGAGGATCTGGACCCAGCACTAGGCAGAGAATGACAATGTCTTCCACTAGTGACTTCACCATAATGCCAACCATTCCAGGCTTGCACAGGCTACATACCCAAGGTCAGTAGGGGAAATGTAACCACTCATCAGAAGTCACCTTGCTGAGCTTTGAATTCACTTCTTTCCCAGTCAAAATGGACTGTGGGGAACTGGACTATGACTCAGTAGGCAAATTACTTGCACAGCACAGGATCTGACTGAGTTTGATCCCTAAGACTCACAGAAGTCAGACACTGGATGCATGCTGGTTATCTCAATGCTGGGGAGGTAGAGGCTGGAAGTGTCCTGCACTCCCAAACTGGCCAGCATAGCCAGTCAGGAAAACAACAGATCCCAGTAGGAGACCCTATCTCAAAATAAAGTGGACAGCCATCCTGAGGAACAACACCTGATGTTGACATATGGCTTCCCTGTGCATGTCTACACAGATGGACTGTAGGCTGTGGCAGAAGGAACTACTGGCCAAACCCTAAGAAGGCATCCAGCCTCCAAGGCAAATTAAATGATTGCTTCTCACTGCTGAGAACTGATTGTGACACTCTAAAATAGTCTTAGAGTTTTCCTATACTATCCGGGACCAAGAACCTCTTCAACAGAAAAACAGAAACACAACACTCATCAAGAGTAAGGGAAAGAAGTTTCCATGGTGGCAGGTCTGTAATCTACAGGAGACCTGTATCAAAAGACAGTGAGAAAGAGCAAGTGTTGGGCTGCCCAAATCAAGGGGAAATGCTCCATTACCACATCCTCCCCACTCCTACCTGAGTTCAGATTACACAGTCATCTCCAAACTTTAGAAAAAAATCTCATTACACAGTTTATGTGAGCATCTTTCTTTGATGGGATGGTTGTTGGATTTTGCTACTTAGGTCTCCTTGTGTAACTGAAGTTGGCCTCTAACTCAATATACATACAGCCCAGGCTGGCCTGGATTCATGCTCCTCCTGCATCTGCCTCCTAAGTGTTGGGATTCTAAGCATGGAACATTGTAAGTGGTCTGTTTCTATTTTTAATTTTAATAAAAGATACATGACATAGTGTTTACTATCCTCATTTCTAAGTTTGCAGTTCAGTATTGACACGTATATTCACATTGTTAGGCAGCCATCTCTGGAACTCTTCTATGCTCCAAAGCTGGGACTCTAGACCTTTCCCTGGCAATCACCACTCAACATTTCATTTTTATGACTCTGACATTCTTAAATGTCTCATAAGTCATAAGTCTTTTATGACTGGTTCATATCACTTAATATAATGGCCCCAATTTCCAATCATCTGCTAAAAAATGTCAAAACTTCCACCCTTTTCAAGGCTAAAACTATTCTGTTGCATGTATGCAAGTGTCGCATAGTTTGTCCATTCAGAAAGTCTACTTCCTTATCTCAATGGCATGGTTCTCAGGGTCTGATGTCATACAAGCTAACTGTTATTACTTTACAGGGAGAGAGGTAAGGGACAGATGCTTGACTGTATGACGTACACTCCAGGAAAGGAGGAAAAAAGAAAACAAACTAACTATAGCTGAAGCTGTACTCAATCCCATCATGCTCATCATCCCTTCTTTATCTTAATAGTAAAAGTCTTGTTCATACTACATTCCCGGGTTCTGAGGGAGGACTCATCACATAGTTGGCACTCCACAAACATGTGTTGGTTGAATGAATCTAGAAGAGTGGTAGTCACAGGGAGAAAATACTGTATATATGGTCTTAATTTGAGCAAGCACAAATATATATATATATGGATTTTTCCCTAGAAACTATTAACAGTGCAATGTATACAATCTGAATCTTTTTACACAAATGTACAAATTTAAACAATGGAGATGTGTAAAACACATATGTGTGTTTCATGTGTATATGTATGTACTTATGTATGTGTGTATGTATGTATATATATATATGTGTGTGTGTCCTAAATAATTTGTTCCACCCATATGGTTACAGCCCCTCATGGGAAATAAAAAACAGTCAAGCAAATTCTCACAGGTTAAACTCAAATCCAATTAGTTAAATTAGCCAATCCAGATAAGAAGTTAATGATATATTGGCTGTGGAGGAATCCAAAGCAAAGAATAAATTAGTGCATCAAAGTCATATGAGAGCCTGAGAGATGGTTCACCAAGTAAAAGTGTATAAGATCATTATTGCACAAGCCTGATAACTCAAGATCAATCCCCAGATCCTAAAGGGGAAGGAGAGAACCAACTTCTGCTCTCTACATGCACACCATGGCAACCCACATGATAATATATGTGTATGCATATATATATACATTTATATATACATAGGCATATATACACACATTTGTGCACACAGAGACAAAAAACTGAAGAAGGCATTTCCCCTTGAGCAGTTAAGAGTTGTATAGTTCTCTAGAAGAAATTAAACTATCACCATCACATGTATGGCTAGATTTTTCCATGTATTCCATATCTTGGCATGACTTCAAATCTCCACTCTACTTTTCCCCCTCAGCTTCATTTTCTCCCTGAAGGAAGGAGGTTGGGAGAAGAGTGATAGCATTTAGGACATTATGGGATTATTGTCAGGATGAGGTGCAGGCCTATTAGCTTAGCTACTAGAGAGGCTGAGTGAGGCAGGTGGATTACAAATTCAAGGCTAGTCTGGGAAACTTGGTGAGTTCCTGCCTTGAAATAAAAAGTATTTAAAGGGTTGGAAATGTAGCTCAACGGTAGAGAGCTTGTATACTGGAGGCTGTGGGATCAATCCCCAACACAGAAGGAAAAAGGAAAACTCTTGTAACTTGTCAAATACATTATTCTAAGGACACACGACATAGCATATCCCACTAAATCTTCAAACAGTATTTTCCAGTTGCTTCAAATGCAAAAGCTGAATCTGGTAACTAAGCTCGCAGGGTCACAGGTGGTGATGGAGCAAGGATGCCAATTCGGGCTGCCTGAGAAGACAACAGAGAACGTGCTCCTAACAACCAACCCAGACTGAAAAGAGCCAACGCGGAGCAAGCAAGAACTATGCCTGTACACAACCGGCACGATAAATGTTATTTCTCACAAAAAGTGTGAAAGTAAAGAAAAACCGGTAGACATGACTGGCAGCTTGTGCCCCCGCAGTCTGAGAGGACACCCAGGCACAGCACCGTTTCCTCTAAAGCACGGGACTGGGCGCTGTCACTCTCCACGACCTCGAAACATCCCCCGGAGTGACAGTGGACAGGGGCCAACACAGACAACAGCAGGCCCAACTTTTACCTTGACCTGCATTCTCATCGCCACAGGAGCCGAAGCGACAGTGGATTCTTCCGGGACCCGGACACCTCCAGGACTCGGCAGACCCGGACTCACGCGCGCGCCCGCCACCCGGACCCCGAGTTTGGTTTCCGCTCGGCCACGACCCAGCACTGGCCGGGTCCCAACTCCGGGAGGAAAGGCTGCGGGTCCTGCCCTTCGGGAGGGTCCACGAGGTTGCCAAAACTTCAGCTATGATAATCATCTTCGGGTGGAGACTAGAGGACTTGAAAGCCAGCATTTCGCAAATCCTACCTATTCTAGATCGTTGTTAGATACGTGTGCGCCTGGCTCCACCCACAGCCACCTGGGGCCCCGGCCCTGACCCGTGCGTACTGGAGAGCTCTCTGCCGCAGGTCCTGCTTTCATCCTAGATTATCCAGGCCAGCAACCAAAACCTTGTTTGAGGACTGTGGAGTCAGAAAAGCAGGGCCCCACCTTCACGTGAACACTGCCTCTTACAGCCTTGTCACAATGCCTTTTGGGTTCTGTTACCTCCTGTGTAGCAAAGAGATGACTCCAAAATAAGTAGTCCGAGGATCAGACGGGATGATCACTGTATTCAGACAGATTTTAGACTCTTGGGTCAGAGCTGTAGATGAGGAGACAGAGTTTAGGTTCTCAGTGTTTCTCAAACACCTGTAAGTTGCTGAGCATGACGAGACCCTTCTGGGATTCAGTTTACTTACCTACACCTAGAGAATAATAAAGAAAATGCATCTTTCTCACAGAGGTTACACGGAACAAAGACCTTGGTTTATTTATGAAGTATCATACAAATGCTCTTTTGTGACTTCCGTTACAGGAGCAGGGGCAGGGGCAGGGGCCGTGGGGGGGGGGGTCCCTCTGACTACACAGTCTTGTCTAAAGCTGTGGTCAGTGACTCCAGATGTCTCTGTGTTGGAAGAGGTGACACATGGGCGAGACACAGAGGCTTGCAGATACTATAATGAACAATACTAGGCATTTATCCCGGACAGGTGACTTTATATTAGCGACACCACCTGTTAAGTCCAGTCCAAAGTTTTGCCTGGTGAGCTCACATTTGCAGACACAGTTAATAAAACTTCTTCCTTCACTTCTCGATGCAGTTTTAATGGTCATTTCCTTGTTTGTTAGTAAATTCATATATTGGCATTTTATTGTTTTGTCTATTAAGAAATGAGAAGCCCTTCCCTCTCGGTTCACCTCCTCAAATTGTTAATGATCTGTAGACATTTAATAGGCCCAGATGCTCTTATGAGGCAAGCCAGAGCCTCCTAACTTGTGTCCTCCATAGATCATTTCTGTTAGCTCTCTTCGGGGTGCTAAGGCCTGGGAACCAGAAATCTACAGATTCACCCAAAAGACTAAGCGTTTGGAATGGAACATGCTAACACCTCTTGGTGCCCTGTGACTATCATCTTCTGATTCAGTCTCTCTGCAATAGTGCATTTTTGGGTGGCCACACATGCTTTTCAGATCAAGCTTCTAGAAACATGGAGCCCAAGGTGACCCTAAATGCTTTGACCTTCTGAATGGCTGCTTTACAGGACACTTTGGTTCCAAGCTGTACCAAAAGTATTGGAGGCATTGTAATAAGTGTGTTACCAAATCCAGTGCTACTGCCCACTGAACAGCTGACCAGTCATGCCCAAGGTGTGAAGGTCAGGAAAACTGGCTCAGCCAGAGTTGGAGGACATCAGTCATAAAACCCACCTTTCAGGAAAGCTGACTTAGGAGTATCTTATAGGAGCTATTTGAGGACCTCCACAGATATGGAGTGGGAACAAGGGATATATATCAGACTGGAAGGCCTAGTCACAGATAAGGTCCTCTGCTTGTGAGTCTCCAAAACAAAGACCATTATTTCTTTGGGCTATTCTTGTAGCCCAATTCTGACTAATGTAGTTATTGCAAAATAGGCACCCAGGGGCTGCCTGAAGTCCTCTTGCTGTTCATCAAACTCATGCTAATTGAAGAAAGTATTATGTGACATGAATCGCCCAACAGTCCTGAGGAATGCTTTCAACGCTGGGCTGCACTTGGCAGATCCTCAGACCCTCCCCCAGGATTTCTAAGGCAGAGCCCAAGCATCTCTTTGAATTAGTTGAAAAGGGTGTCTGTAAAATGATTCTGGCCACAAACATGTCTCTATCTAGGAAGGCTAGGTTCCACAATGTTCATCCCTTGTATGGTGTGGGTTGATTCGGACCAACAAATGGTTCCCCAAGCACAGACTATTTGACAGACAATGCTGGATGCCTGGAGAGTCAAAGGTGAATAAGATATTGTCCAGCGTTCAGAGAGCTCAAGTTTACAGGAGGGTGAACAATCACAACTGAAAGCATGCCTGGGGCACCCTCCACAAGCCTCAGCAACTTAAAGGGCTTCCTTCTCCAGCATGGACCCACCCCCAGCCTCTCTGTCGTCCTCTGTCCATTCTTCTCTTAGGTTTTCTTCTCCTTTGTCTGATCTCTCCTTGGATCACCTTGGAAAACCCAGGGTTTTCCAAGCTTCAAGCCTTCTCATGGGCATGTGTGTTTGTAGAGTTTTGATGTCTGACCTAACAGCTCTTAAACTAGGGCTTCAACACTAAAGGTTAAGTTAGGGAATTGGGGTGGAGTTGAACAGCTGGTTTGTTTTCACTGGGAAGGATGGTGCCCCAGCCATGCTTTCTTTTCTTAATGAGCCCCAAATAACCAAGAGCATTAAGGGATAATTTCTAATATACATGATCAACTCTGAAGGAGTGGCAGGCTTGGATTTGGATTTGGATTTGGATTTGGTTTTGGTTTCATTTCCTTTTTTTGGAAGGATTGTTAGAGAGTTTCCAGAGGAATACCTCCCATTCTTTTCAGGACTAAAGGGAAATGAATGGCTCTTTTTCTTTGTACAAAGAAGAAAAAGTACCATGCATGGGAGTGGTCTGGCCCAGTTCAATATCATGCCTGGCTTATGATTCTCACTTTGAGTCACCACTCTTGCTTTCCGAAGCACAGAGAATATAAAGAAGTACAGGGCCATTCTGAAAGGTAATATACTCCAACTGCTACAAGCCTAGCTACAATCACAATAAGCAATTGTACAATTGGGGGAAATGTAGAATTACAGGTTATTAAGGCAATCAGGATAGGTATGATGACTTTACCTGTAAGCCAAGCACATCAGAGGCTGAGGCAGGAGAGTTTCTGGGTGTTTAAAGCCAGGTTAGGTTACAGAGCAAAACCTTATCTCAAAAAATATTTTTTAAAAGTTGGACAAAAGTCAGTAATAAAGGATGGAACTCAGCCCTTTCTGCATAGCTGTTTCTGGCTTTAGACCTTTGTCCTGCCTAGTTCTGTGTCAACTTGACAGAAGCTAAACTCATCTGGGAGGAGTAAACTTCAATTGAGAAAATGGCCTTCATAAGATCATGTTGTGGGCAGGCAAGCCTGTAGGGCATTTTCTTTTCTTCTTTTCTTTTCTTTCTTTTTTAAATCTTTTTTCTGTTTACCTAAAGTTTTTTAATTATTTCTTTTTTATTCTATTTAAAATGTCTTATTCATGGGCATTTTCTTAATTAGTGCTAGATAAGGAAAGGCACAGACTGTTGTGGGTAGGGCCATCATGGGCTGGTAGTCCTGGCTTCTACAAGAAAGCAGGCTGACAGATAGGGTCCCAGCACTGAAAGAGAAACTGTACTTGAGGCCTCAACCCTAATCCAAAACTTCTCCAGCTGACAGCCACTCAAAGGGAAATCTAGTTTCTTCCAGTGGGATCTCATTGGATGTACAAACCACACTTAAGGCAGGCCCCATGCCCAGCAGTAGATGGCCAACCCAAAATGATCTCAGTGGTATTTTTGGAGATGTTTTATCTCATAATGCTTTGCCAGGGTTTTGTTTTGTTTTGTTCCATTCCGTTTTACCTTACTTGTTTTTTGATTATTATGGTTTCTGAATTTGTGTTTTTATGGTGTGTGTGTGTGTGTGTATGTTTCTCATGCTTTTTCTTTTTTTATTCTGCTTTGTCTTATACTGATGGTTTATTGGCCTATTTGTTTCCTAAAGGGAGAGAGAAAAGGTTTGGAGTTGGATGAGACAGTAATAGTGGACAGTAAGTGGGGGTGGTCTGAGAGGAAAAACCATGATTAAAATACATTGTATGAAAAAAAGCTTATTTTCAATTAAAAATAAAAAAGCCTGCTGAGCAAGTCACGAGGAAGAAGCCTTCAGCAGCACTCCCTCCTCCACAGCCTCTGTATCAGCTCCTGCCTCCAGCTCCTTTCCCTGTTTGAGTTCCTGCCCTAACTACTTTCAATGATTGATCAATGATTGGGAGCATGAGTGAAACAAACCCTTTCCTCCCCAGGTTGCCTTTGGTCATAGTGTTTCATCACAACAATAGAAACCCTGACAAAAACAACCCTCCTGCTCAAACTCAAAGTAGAGACTAATTCCATCCATTCATTCTCTTAAACTGTTGCAAACCCAAATTCTTGTAGCATTGAAACACTGTATTTTTTTTCCACTTATAGAATAACACTTACCTGGTGTGCCCCAGCACTGTCTAATAGCCGCCAAAAAAGAAGACTTCTCCTCCCACATAAACAGAGACTACAATATTCTTAATTGGGGATGAGAGATTTTAGCAGGCTATGCAAGGCACATCCTTTTCCATCACAATTCCAATCCTTGGACTTCATACTTCCCCAATCTACCACAGCCAGGCAGGGTGGTGCACACTGATCATCCCAGCACTTGGGAAGCTAAGGTAGAAATATCATCTCAAGTGTGAGGGCCAGCATTTGAATTCCCAATACCCATGTAAATGCTAGGGAGTTGCGGCAGCCCACATGTAATCCCTCCAGAGTTGAGACAGGGATTCCCTAGAAGAAGATGGCCAGCTACACTAGCCAAAAACAGCAAGCTCTGCATTTGAGTGAGAGTGAAAAAGAAGGTACTGAACATCAGCTTCTGTCCTCCATATCCATATGCACACCCACATACGCACACCACACAATTTTTTATTTTAAAAGGGAGAAAAAATTCTTCCTTTCTTTCTTTCTTTTTTTTTTTTTTTTTTTTGTGCTAAGGATTAGACCAAAGGGCCTTGCACATGCTAGGCAAATATTCTACCACTGAACTACTAATTACATTTTATTTGCATATATTTATTATATGTAAATTAGAATGTTAGAATTTGTGTTAGGATACATACCAAAATTTAAAACAAGGGAAATTTGGACACAGGAATGTAATGACAGGAAACACATGAAGGGAGAGGGCAGCCTGAGCAGACTGTCCTTCATAGCCTTCAAAGGCACCAACCTCACTGACACTTGATTTCAAATTTCTAGCTTCCGGAAATGCAAGGCAATGAAATAATGTACACTGTCAAGGTTGCCAGTTACGGTGCCCTAACTGATTAACACATTTCCCTACCAGTACATACTTCCCTACCAGTTAGCATTGGAAGTTTTCCCAGCTCTATCTGACTAGGGGAGCCAAAACCCAATATATGCCTCTTGCACAAGCGTAGACATTATTTATACCCTCCTTTACCCTCAAAGGTATCTGTTTGCAAAGCCACTTTACCTTGCAGGCCAACCCACAACCCTTCCTGTAAGCCTTTAGCCACAAGGTTCTTCCAATCACTTTGATGTCTCTAAATACTCCAGATCTCCCTTGGCACAATGACAAACAGGATATTCATTTGAAAGCTTTCAACCAGTTTTGTTTTGACTAGTTTTAAGTTCCGTAAAGATAGGAATTTCTTCTCTCACTCAGCATTCACAATTCTCCTGAGTAAGCTGAGCCCAGGATTTCAAGCATGCTAAGCAGGTACACACTGCTGCTCCTTAGCCAACCTTTACGCTTTAATAAAGGACCACACTTCCTTAAAAGTACCCTCTACCAGCAGGGCAGTGACAGTATATGCCTTTAATCCCAGCACTAGGGAGCCAAAGACAGGAGGATCTCTGTGAGTTCGAGGTCAGCCTGGTCTACAGAGTGAGTTCCAGAACAGCCAGGGCTGGTACACAGAGAAAAAAGAAAGAAAGAAAGAAAGAAAGAAAGAAGGGAGGGAGGGAGGGAAGAGAGGGAGGGAGGGAGGGAGGGAGAAGAAAATTACCCCCTCTCTCTTTAAGTGGTATTTGAAAATATGTACAACATACGAAGTGTGTTAGCTTTCATTGTTATGACTAAATGCACAAGAAGAAGAACTAAGAAGCATTCTAGCTTATGGTGGCAGAGAGTTCAATCCATGGTCATTTGGCCTCATGCAATCAAACAGAAAGAACATCATGGTATATGGTAAAGGAGGTTCTCATCTCATCCAGACAGGAAATGGAAAGTAAGCATGACAGGAAGGACCCAGGAATAATATACTCGCCCCCAAGAACCCATCCTGAGTGACCTCCTTCCCCAAATCAAGTCCCATCTTCCCAAGTTTCTAGAAGCTCCTAAAATGCTGTTGCTACCCAGTGAACAACCTTGTAATACACGAGTAATTTTTAAGGAGATTCTTCATATCAAAATCAATACTAAGTCCAGTCTGTAGGACTCTCCAGGAGGTTTTCCTTAAGAAGCAAAAAGCTCTAAGAACAATTAAACTGATCCATGTTAATGTGTATTACAATGTTGACTCCAGCATGAGCACACAAGAGAAATGGAACACACTGCCTATGTGTTGGTATTAGGTGTCCCTAATACGTTTGACAAAGTTGAAGCAGCACAATAAAATTAAAACCAACAAAAGGAGATTGTTACTGCAGACAAAGCAAGACTCTGTCCAGACACAGGTGGCAAAACATGCTTATATGGGCTGAACACTATCAAAAATTGCATGGCATGCAGGTATTGTATAGCCTTGTTTTGTCCCACCCAGGCCAGCACAGACAGGACTAGGAAACCTAGTCACTGCTGCGTGAGACTCCAGTGGGAGAAGCAAAAGCCATTATCAGGATCATCGAACCGATTTCAAGGTCAGAGTCACCCAGGAAAGCAAAGTCATTTCAGGAGGACACTGCTCATTGCTGCCTGGGTACTTGCCCTTCATCCATCCCTGTCAAGGAGGATGAACACCTGATGACACAAGTTCCACTCCCATTCTAGAGAGCTGAACTGTTTGTCAGCATTTCTTAACATAAATGAACTGAATGATTTTCTCCACTCGGGCAGAACTCTGCCAGAAGGCATATGGGCATTCCACTGGGGGAAACAAGGCCAAGATAGCAAGAGCTCTTCCTGCACATAGATAACGTTCTTAGTTAAGTTCTAAATCACAAACCCTCGTGTGTGTGTGTGTGTGTGTGTGTGTGTGTGTGTGTGTGTGTGTGTGTGTGTGTGTGTGTGTGTGTGCAGGTATGTGCCAGACCTAGAAACCTCCTCACCTTTACCTCAAAAGAGTCCAGGGCTCCACAAATCTACCTCCTTTCTCCAAAACAGTGCTGAGCATTCTCCCAACAGTTGCACTTTTTTCAGCACCGAGGATCTCTGAGCTTTCTGCCAACAAAAGCAATGCACCAATACTGTAGACAGGAGGAAATCCAAAGAGCTTAGGAGAAAGAAAGGGTGGAAGGAAGAGATCCTGGGAGAATGAGTTACTGGCAATTTCTGACTATCTAACACAACAGAGTCCCCAGCTAAAGTCCATCTTTCCCCCTAACTCGCAAACATGTCTGCTTCTTTGCGGACCGCATCACTACGGACATGTACATAAACAACAAACACTCTCTGTGAAGGAATTAATTACAGTGCCGTCTGCATAGGTCTGGAGATAGAACAAGAAACTTAGGGTGCCAGTCTCTGCATAGGAAAATCTGTTCCCAGTTCCATAAGTCTTATTTACAAAGCAGCTATCCTAGTTTGCTTTGCTGTGATAGTGATAATCACCACGACCAAAGGCAGCTTGGGGAGAATAGAATATAATCGGGCTTCCTGAGCATAGTCCATCACTGAGGAATTCAGGGCAGGAGTTCAAGCAGGAACTTGGAGCAGAGACCAGGCGGGAACAATGCTTACTGGCTTGCTTCCCGTTGCTTATTCAGCTTACTTTCTTACACTACTCAGGACCATCCGCCCAGGGCCGCCCACAGTGGGCGGCACCTTCCTACATCAATCATTATTCAAGAAAATGCCCCGCAGACTTCCTAAAGGCTAACCTGATAGAAGGGATTTTTCAACTGAGGCTCGCTCTTCCCAGCTCACTCTAGTTTGTGTCAAGTTGACAAAAACCAAACAGCTCACCAGCTCATGCTCCTTGGGGGGGGGGGGGGGTTTGACCTGTTTCTAGGAGGAGTTTAGAGCACTGAAATAAAAGAACAGAAATAATGTTAGTGTGAAGTCTGAGACAGAAGGCAACAAGTTATCGCCCAGGGAGCAAAGCAAGGGTCAATTTACATAGGACCGTGTGGAATGTTTACAAGCCGGAGGACCCAGAAAGAGACTGACTTCTCAGACAGGTCCAGTTTAACCAGTGTTTGCCACGTTCCCTCCTCTCTGAACTCATTGATGAAAACTGGCCTCCACATTAGACTGCCGCTGTAACGCTACGAACAACTGGAAAGGGTTTCCACGTGGTCTAAACGTTGATCAGCTCTTTTGGGTATTGGTCTATAGATCTCCCAACAGAGAAACCTGCAAGAAAGGTCTATGGGACCTCTCTCTCTGCTAGTTTTTGTGAATCTATGATTATTTCTAAAGAAAACAGGGAAACAGCTCCAGAAATTTCTGCAGCTCTGTCGCCTCACATCCAGAATCAAATCGCTTTCCGGCCACTTTTATTTCCTGTCTTTTCACATAGTTTCCACTCTCATCATGCATGGTCTCTCTGCCACACTGCTTAGTGAGCGGGGTATTTCCATACATACTATAAAGTTACACCATGGGCCTGCCACTTTAACAGCAGAGACGTGTCTCTTATGCATCATGACTCAAACACACAGAAATACATGTTACTGCTACTAGCTGTGTCATACACAGAGATATCTCGACCCTTCCAAAGTTCTCTGTGTTTTTATCTCTCTGCTTCATTCTTAGGATACTGAACACGTCAAGAGTCATAGAAAGTTTGCAACAACCACTACTCTGGTGACTGAAAATGAGGAATATTAAAGGAGGTAAAGAGAAAGTTAAAACACTTGAATTTAAAAAAATAATAATATAATATAATTCAGTGCCCAGAAAACATTTACTAGCCCAGGATTATAGTTTAGAAGCTTCCTTAATCCTAGTTATTGCCTTGAGCAAGTTGTTATCAGAGAAAAAGCACAAAGGTTAGTCACCACTGTGTTGTTTTAACATTTGCCATAAAAAAATATATATCCAAGAGTTCATTGAGAGAAATGCTGAAGAATTCACCCTTCTCCCAAATGCAAAAGGTGAGTTGATTTGATTAAATTGAAAGAGAAAAAAGGACAAGTGTAACTCACATGTTATGAAGAACATGTTCCTTCAAAATCAGTGTGCAAAATCCCACCCATTTACTGACTAAATGGAGTATGTTCTCAGGACAGGTACTGGCTTATTTAAACTGCTGTTGACAGTTTAAAGACTACCCTACCCATTGTAAGGCCGAACTAGGAATTTACTAGTTCTTTCCCAGCTTGGCCTGTTGCAAATAGAGGAAAAAATATAAAATAGTGAAATAATCAAAGAGCAGAAGTTGCATATCTGCTCATTTTAAAATAAGACAATTTTACTCACTTAATAGTTTACTGTGCCTGGTGTTGGTGGCGCAAACCTTTAATCCCAGCACTCGGGAGGCAGAGGCAGGAGGATCTCTGTGAGTTCGAGGCCAGTCTGGTCTCCAGAGCGAGTGCCAGGATAGACTTCAAAGCTACACAGAGAAACCCTGTTTCGAAAAACCAAAAAAATAAAAAAATAATAAAATAAAATAGTTTACTGCACTTGTGTATATTCAGAAATGTTGTTTTTGTCTTTTTATTATGAAAAATGAGATATACAGAAAGCAATGGCCCTAGAGAAGTGTTACGAGGTAAACGTACTTATAACTATGGCCTGTTGAAGAACAAAATTTTTGCCAGAAACCAGCAGCCTCTCAGGATGTCACATCCCAACCATGGCACCATTTCCCACTCCAAGTGACACAACTTGGCTTCACTAGTACACTAATAATTGTTTCTGTCAGTAACCTGGCTTATAATGCCCTTGCTTTTTTTTCATTTGTTTAGTTTGTTTTTAAGACAGGGTAGGTCTATGTCTCCTGGGCTGTCCTAGAACTCACTATGTAGACCAGTCTGGCCTTGAACTCAGAAATCCATCTGCATCTGCCTTCTGATTGCTGGGATAAAAGCCACATCAGGCTCCTTGCATTTCTTTATGAGATTTTTAGCCATGTATACATCCCTAGATTCTATAGTTAGTTTCACCCTTTTTTTTTTTTTTGTAAAAGTGGTCTTTTGTATCTCGTTTTTTCCAAGTTGAATTTTCCTATTGTATTAGTTATTTGTCATTAAAAACTGGTGTAAACATTTTCTGTGGACTTATCTATGTACACAAGAGTCACATTTTAAATTTAGGTTTGTTCTTAGACAATTTCAAACATGTTTATGGTGCATTCTGATTACTCTCAGCCCTACTTTCCCTTAGCAGCTCCCACCCACCTTTATCAATCGTCAGACGCCCTGCAAGTCCCTGCCCTGTATTCATGTCTTTTTGTTTTGCTGGATTATTATGGGTTTGGAGGTATTCATTGGAACTTCATGGACTCTCCAATGATACACAACTTATGGCAATGACTTCCCCTCTACCAGAATCTATTAGTAGTCAATAGTTTCAGCAGTGAGGGCATGTATGGGCCTCTCTCTCTCTCTCTCTCTCTCTCTCTCTCTCTCTCTCTCTCCCTTTCCCTGTGTGTTTGAGAGAGAGAGAGAGAGAGAGAGAGAGAGAGAGAGAGAGAGAGAGAGAGACCCAGGTCTCAGCAAAAAGAGCAGATGACACCAGAAAATCAACAGTCTTAAGTCTTTCTAGGGCTCCTGACTGGTTCTTCAAGCCAGTGACAGGGAGGCAGGTGCAGGCCCCAGATGGGGAGAAAGAAGAAGCTGGACTGAGACTGGGTGAAGGGTCAGAACCAGGATGTCTACTTTTTGCGTTGTAAATGTTGTTTGTGGCTTCTTTGATTTGCCTTCTGTTCAGGTGTGAGGGCAGCATGGACCAAAAGTACTATACATCCATTGCCACCTCAGAATCAGAACTAACATTTGCTGGTTGTAAAGTGAGTATTACATACCTTCATTTCATTATAAGCATGTAAGAGGAAACTAACAAGAGAAAGTCAAAAGTTCCTTAGAAAAATGAAAAAAAATTACAAAAAGGCAACTAAAGAAGAAACTGGAATGTCAAGATTTCAAATCTTATTAGTAAATAATCATGCCAAGGAAGACAACAATGAAATGTTAATTTTGTCTCTGACAAGCAAAATTAGGAAGCTGGCAGGGCTGTGCTGTGAGTGTTGCAATTTATGCACACTCTGGACATTGGTTGGGAGTTGGGGGTCCATAAACAGCTAACATTTAGCAAAGTCGGATCAAACATATGTATACATTCTGAGATACAACAAGCCATTCTTGAATAAATAGTCCAGTGATTTCTCACATTTGTCAGTGCAGAGACAGAAGGGGGAATGTTCATTGGAGCTTATAGTTCGAGGAGTCAGAGGTAATACTGATTGCACTAACAGATGGAAACAAAGCATTTGTATGAGGTATCAATCAGAATCAATACATTTAGAACACAGTAATATGTATAGATCTTAAAATCTTGACTAGTTAAAAAAGAAAGAAAGAAAGAAAGAAACAAGACTTTACTATTCTTAGTCTTTGAAATACATTCCTCAAAGCTAAGAATACAAATTCTAATTTGCATGCTTCCCTAAGGTGTATTAAGGGTTTTGTCTCTGCACAGTGCTGTTGGGAGATGGCAGAGCCCACACATAACAGGTGGAGCCTGGTGAAAGAAACTTAGGTCATTGGAGACATCCCTATGATGGCACGGTGGGACCCCAGTCTGTTCTTTTCTTCTCTTTTGCTTCTAGGCATGAAGTGAGGAGGTTCTGATCAATCATTTCTTCCTGTATTTTGTCACAAGTCCAAAGAAGTGAGGTCAACCAGCCATGGCCTAGAACCTCCAAGACTGTGAGTCAAAACAAACCTCTGTTTTTCTAATTTGATTTCTTCAGGTGTTTTGATATGATAATGATAGTCATGCTTTCTTTTGCATATGCCTGCAATTCCAGCTGAGGCAGAGGGAGCTCAATTTGGAGCGCCCGCCCCCCCTACATAGTAAGCCCTCATTTCAAAAACAAACAACTGCGGGGTGGGGGGGGTGGGGGTGGAGGCACATGCCTTTAATCCCAGCACTTGGGAAGCAGAGGCAGGTGGATTTCTGTGAGTTTCAGACCAGCCTGGTCTACAAGAGCTAGTTCCAGGGCAGCCTCCAAAGCCACAGAGAAGCCCTGTCTCAAAACCTCCCCCACCAAAAAACAACTTTTAAGATACGTTTGAATTATTTCCTCTTAAATCCTGAGTTGCTTGAGAACACTCTAGTCTCTAACTACTGTCTGCCTTCTGATTTTTTTTTAGCAGAATTTTCATTTCAACCTTTTAGCTTATTCCTCTGCCTCATGAATCTATTTATTCAGCAAGTACTTATGTGTCCACTCAAATATTAACTGCACATAAATATTAAAGCTATTATGATGATTTGAATGAGAAATATCCCCCATAGGCTCGAGTATTTGAACACTTGGTCCCCAGTTGGTGGCCCTGTTTGGGGAAGCTTTGGGACCTTTAGGAGGTTAGAACCTTGATAGAGGAAGTACATCACTGTGGGTAGGCTTGCACCTCCCCCACTTCCTGTTCTCAGCTTCAAGTTTGCTAAAGATGGAATCAATGTCTGAGCTTCTCGCTCTGACCACCTCCTGCCATGCCTCTCTACCATTACAGACTCTCCCTCTGGAAATGAAAGCGAAAATAAACGATTTTTTTTAATATAAGTTGCCTTGGTCGTGGTGTTTTATCATAGCAACAGAAAAGTAAAGATGTGAAGGAGAAGTCTGCGAGACCTGTCTCCTGGAACTTGTAAGGTAACGGTGGATGAAAGGTTCAGGCATTATGCTGGCCTGCCCCTGTTACCTGGTGGAATCCACTCAGGCAATACCCTGGTCAGCCCAAGGTTCCATGGGAAAGAAGTCTGCACGCAGGTGCAGAGGACCTCTTTAAAAGATAGGCCCCTGCGCCTTTACGCTCTCTCTCTGTCTCTCTCTCTCTCCCCCTGTTTCTCTGTTTCCCACTCTCTCTCTCTATGGCGACCAGCCATGGCGGTCAGCCATTTACCCCTGTTCCTCTTCTTAGTCTCCCCATTCTACCGGGCCTTATAATAAACTTATAGTCAATATATCAGTCTTATCAGTATTTCTCTTTTCTTCTTTTTAAACAAAAGAATAACATGAAGAGTAGCCAGTGAGATAGTTCATACAGTCTGAGCAGCACTGATTCCAAAAGTAATAAGTAGATGACAGGTACAGCTAATTGGATCCCAAAACAGTACCAAGGGTATCTGTGAGGTGGGAAAGGTCTGCCAGGAGGTGTATGGTTCGTTGACCTTATATAAGAGTGGGCATGCCAAGAAGAAAAGACTGGTGGAATAACCCACAATCCTGGAGCAAAAACCTAGGCAGTAGCAGCTTAGCAGGCAATAAGATGAAGCAGCAGTGAATAAGCCATAGAATGCTGGCCTCCTTATTCCCGGCCTTCCCCCCTTCTCTTATTCCTTCCACCTCTGTAGCCCACTTTCTATTTATTCCCCTGGCTTCTTTCACTCACCCCTACTGCATGCATTGATGAATTAACCGTTCACCAAAGACTTCATGCAGACTGTCTGGACGGGAGTTACTACTATCGAGTGAATCTCCTAACTCTGAGTGAGAGTCACGATTTTTGCCTCTATAATTGCTCAGGCAAAGATTAGCTTTTTCCTGCTGGATCTGGAACTAAAGGAACACATTACAGTTCCTGGAGATTCTAGCAGCTACTTTGCACCCTCCTGAAGGAAATTCATCCAATAACAACAACAAAATAAAAGGATGGAGGGGAGATGGATGGCAGGAAAGGAGAGAAAAGAGAGAGGGGGGGACAGAGAAAGGAACAAGGAAGTGAGAGAGAGGAAGAGGGAGCTATTTTGAGCCATGCAGTCTGGCTATTTCTCACACCAGAAGCCGATTTTATTTTATTTACATTTTTAAATTATTTGAGGATTAAAATACTTATTTATTCTGTGTGTGTATCTTGCACTTGTGCTCATGCATGCACATTCCTGCACACCATGGCACACATGTGAAGGTCAGAGGACAACTCAAGAAGAGTCACTTCTCTCCTTCCTCTATGTGGACCCTGGGGATTGAACTCTGATCGTTATTAGACTTGGCAGCAAACATCTTTACCTGCTGAGCCATCAACCAGGCCCAATTTAGTCTTGCAAGTACAACATAATAGGTTTCTTCATGACATTTTCATACACATAAGCATTATATATGTATACATGTATTCATTGTACATTGTACATTGCTCGTTTTCTCTCTTCTTCCCTCCTGCTTCTTTCTCCCCCAAATAAGTCACCTTCCTGTATTATGTTTTCATTTATATATTCTCTCTCTCTCTCTCTCTCTCTCTCTCTCTCTCTCTCTCTCTCTCTCTCTCTGTGTGTGTGTGTGTGTGTGTGTGTGTGTGTCTTTTAATTCTGGTTATTTTAGTCACAGTGTTCTGTCACTGGCCACCAGAATGATCCCAAACACACATAACTGCCTCCTGTTTTACTCAGGGCCAAAAAGAAACAGCCACAAATACAGAAGCCCTGCACTAGAGATGAACAGCACTCTTTCATTCAGTAGATGAGCATCGTGCCTGCTGTGTCAACTGATGCACTTGTTTACTGCATTAAGAAGCATGAAAAACAAGAACAGCAGCCACAAAAGTGTGTGGGATGGAGCATCCCCACCCAGAGCAAGAGGAGTCTTCACTTCCCCAATCATATCCAAGTATAATTCTGCCGTTCAGGAAAGGAATTAAAATATTATTCTGCCATGACATTTTCGAGTCGATTTTAAGAAAAAATACTGTCTTGCTGAATAGAGAAATGCACAACCATGAGATAATAATATTTTTACTAGAATGGAAATTATTGGTCACTTGACATCTGACACCAGAGAATCCATACAACTTCTAGCCTGCTGTTTATAACAATCAAAATGATGTATGTCGTTTTCTTCTCACAAAATTATCTCCAGTGTATTTACTGGGTGGTCATTTATCACTATAATAACATGGAAGGACATTTGCTAATAAGTCAGTTAACTAAGCACACTGTGTCATCATTAATAAAAGAGAATTTTTTTTCCCCAAGAAATTGAAGCAATTTTGTTTGCCAACCATGCCTCCCTGTGTAGTTTGATTTCTTAGTTCAGACATACGTTCGCCTAAACAAAATCAACCACTAAATGCATTTGATTTGTGATGGCAGTTCCCCAGCACATGCCTTGAACATTTGGTCAAGTATAAAATCTCACATAAGAGAAATAAATGCAAGCAGGAGCAGTGGGAGTGTTCATTGACTTACCCTCATGGTTACCATAGCCAGTGTAAACTTGACTCAGTCTTCAGACACTGAATTTTTCCTTCAGTTTTCATCCACCACATAATCAGATAAAGCCCAGCTTGTGAGAATAAGGAAAGGGTGCTGTAAAAAAGAACTGCCCAACACATCCCCATGCACTTAATCAAGAAGGCAGAAATGTAATGCTCGCTGAATAAAAAGCATTGAACTCCACTTAAAGCAGAGGGGGTGATTTCACTTTTAACAGGAACTTGTGACTAAGGTTGTGTGGTGGGAAAATGATTAACATTCCTGCTGACATCTGTTAGAGCTCTCCAGCTGTAGACGCCTAGCTGCAGGACCTTATCAATTCTGGGAATGGAAGTTGTAAATTCCTTATCCCACTGAGCCTGCTGGCCCCACTTGAGCTCAAGTGCCCAGTTATTCTAAGTAAAAATGTGCCTGTAACCATTGCTAACTTGATGAGTGGCCATTTTTATTAAAGTGTATTTCTGAAGGAGCTTATTCCCATTCCGGCTTCTGGGCCTCATATTAAAAGATGAATTATCACCTTGACCCTTTTCTTTAAAACTCCAAAGGTTTACAAGTAGCACTGGCAGAATGTCTGCGTTCCTGCAGCTTGTTTGTCTTCTCAATGACACTTGTAAGCAAGTGGCCTTTTGAAGTGCCAGCACTTATTCCTCTGGAGCCTTGGGTCACAGACAAAAGGAGGAGGGTGAACAATAGGAACACTTAACAACTTACAGGCATTCACAAGCCCCCAAAGATCTCTAAGTTTTCTGTCTACATGGTTTGTTATGAATAGCAATATGAATAATAACAATAGGCCTGCACAGGTGCTTCTAGAAGAAGAAAAGAAATATACTCACCCCATAAGAGAAATGGCAGAGATTTATTGGATAGCTGTCTATGCAGTATCTTTAACCCAGGAGCCCATGAAGATGATCTGAGCACAGGCTTCTCTCTGCCTCTCCTGCAGTGCTTTAAATAGGGTAAAGCGAACCATGTGAAGCTGGCTTAATGTCCAGTGACAGTAAAACCTGGGTTTAAAATTTCGGTGCTGCGGAATAGCAAAACAGCTAGTCTTCAGTCGTGTTTATTGTGTTATAAACTTCACTTCCCTGATAGCCCTGCGACTGCTCTTTAGGAGGAGATTTGATGACTCAGAGTTCTTATCATTTTTTTTTTCTTGCCAAGTTAGTTCTACGAATGCAAAGACATCTTCCTAAGCTCACTCCACCACACCCTGCCAAGTAAACCAAGTTTTAATGATTTCAGTGCTGTTGGACATTTAAATGAATTCATCTCACTCCTTTCTCTTCACCTGCGCTTTCATTTCAGTAGCAAGGCTCCTATGGGACCTTCAAAAGTTCCATAAAGGCCCTGAAACGCAGTGGGTACTCACAGATATAGCTGCCATTCTCTCCTTCTTTTTGCCTAGCTACATTTAGGTAGGAAATAGGGGAAAAATGATTACACACACACACACACACACACACACACACAATCACACAATCACACATGTAGTTAGTCATTCTCACAATGCCTGCTACACTGTAAGCACAGAACAAAATCACTTTCCATCATTAGTCAGTCCTCGAAGATTGATGTCCACAAGTGTGTAAAAGAATTGGAAAAAATAAACATTTTCAGAACTTACTTTCAACTTTAGCCTAAATAGAAAGCAAATAAGGAGTCTTGAAAATACCCTTGAAATTGCACTTAAAACATACAGTTGTGTGACTATTTCCAGAGACACCATTGTTACAGTTTATAAGATCCTTAACTGAAAGGGTCAATGGCACGCAGGAAAAGTCAAATCCACTGCTGCAGAAAAGAACTGGAAATATGGAGGGCTAGAGAGATGGCTCAGCAGTTAGGAACACTTGCTGCTCTTTCAGAGGACCCAAGATCAGTCCCCAGAACTCAGGCTGAGACACTCACAACCTTCTATAATTCCAGCTCCAAGGGATCCAACACCCTCTCCATGGGCATCTGTACATACGTGGCAAAATCCACATAGAGACACATACATAAGAATAAATCTTAAAAAAAGAAAAAAACATGTAGTTGTCTGTGGTAAGCAAGTGGTATATATAAACTCACAACTGAATTACAGGTGTCAGAGAAAGGTGATGTCATCCCCACAAAATGGTAAAGCTCAATATTTACTATTTTGAGTAACAATGTTCACATTTTCATTGCAAACATTATAAGCTGAATATCATCAGAACAGAACACACACCACACAGACAGGTGATCATTGTACATGTTCAACTGAACCAGAGTAAGCTAATGATGACCATATTATTATTATTAGCTGTATACAAAAAGGCATGCAAGTGTCTGAAACTCATATTGCTTTTACATAGTTATAACTAGTTTCTCTCTTCTTGCTTTAACTTTTCATAAGCTGCAATAACCCAGAGGTATTACTTCAAGGGCTGTCATCCTCCTTCAGACAGAAGAGTTGGTGCTGGAAGGCCGAGAAGTCACAAAGAGATGAGATCGTCCTAACATCATTTGGGGAGACAGGAGGAATACCATCTGGCCTCAAGTGGGACAAAGAGGGCAGAAAAGCCACATTAAGATTCCATCTTCTAACATTCAACAGAGCTGAGGATGTATGTGGCTTGGTAGTAGAAATGCTTGCCTTGCCTGTACCTTTTGTGCTACAAAACAAAAATAAAATTATCTTAAGCTGAAAAACAAAAAAGATTCCAGTCTTTGCCGGGTGGTGGTGGCACACGCTTTTAATCCCACCACTCGGGAGGCAGAGGCAGGTGGATCTGTGAGTTCGAGACCAGCCTGGTCCACAAGAGCTAGTTCCAGGACAGCCTCCAAAGCCACAGAGAAACCCTGTCTCGAAAAAGGTGCTGAAGGCATGACCCATACGGTGCACCGGAAGTTGGTGAAACATCAGGAGTGACTCTAAGAGTATATTGGGGTCCTGGGTCTTCCCTCTTTTCCTTTTTGCTTCCTCAATTACAAGCTGAGCAACTTTGTTCCACCATGGACGTCCTGACATGATGTTCCACCTTGCCACAAAAACCACAAGCCAAAATGAATCTTTTTTCCTTTAAGTCCATCTACCCTGGGTATTTTGTCACTGTGCTGAAAAGTTGTCTGACACAGAAAATTGGCACTGAGAATTGGGGCTTCTTTCTGTGTCTGATATACTAAAAACACAGAATAACCATTTCCTAGTATTATTCAGAGAAATGGGAACGAAGAACAGAAAAAGAAATATTTGGGAAATATGCAATTTGCTCAAAATAGAAGTACATTAAAAAAAAATAGAAGCACGTTGAAAGTTGTACCCAAAGAGGATATAGAGGCTAAAGAGGTAGGTACCACTAAACAGAAATCAAAGGGGAATGGAGGAATGGCTCAGCGGGTAAGAGAATGCACTGTTACTGCAGAGGACCTTAGTCCATTCCCAGCGCCCAGGTCAGGTGGCTCATGGCCACCTATATCCAGCTCCCGGAAAGCCAACATCTCTGGCCTCTGGGGATACCTGCACAAATGTGCACATAACCCACTCACAGATACACCTACACATAATTAAATTAAATGAACTAAAAATAAAACAGCTAAATAAATCAAGTGCTTTGCAGGAGAGCTATAGGAAAGATGCTATGAGGGTATCTGAGCAATCAGAAAGACCCCACCCACTCACTAGCTCAAAGATGTAAAAGTGTGAACTCCTGAGGCTGGAGAGATGGATGACTAAGCAGTTAAGAGGACTTGTGCTCTTGCAGAGGATCTAAGCATTGTTCCCTGAATCCATGTAGTGGCTCACAACTGTACTTAAGGCCAGGTCCAGGGGATCCAATGCTCTCTTCTGATCTCTATGGGCATCCTGCATGCAGGTATGTGAACCCAGGCAAAAACACTTATACACACAAAACAAAATAAATATGTTTTAAATGCGAACTCATTTCAATGACTTTTGTTTGAAAAATCCTGAGGAACCCTATTTTTCAGTGCCACTTAGAAAACTGTCCCTGTGTGTACCCTTATGTTCAGCTGTCTGTGACTCAGGTCCGGGCAGCTGAAGTTTGAGCAGGCTTGAGTGGTGCAGTTCATGCTAGTGAAAGACCTTAGCATTGTCTACATGTTGTTGGTTTTATAGGCAGGTAAAATCCAGGAGTTTTTCAGCCATGGAGGAAGATATCAAAGGAAATCCCAAGAGGCCAAATGATATATGGCTGGGCTAGAGACTCTGAAATTGGCCCCATGAAAAACCAATGTGTGAAGCTATAAGACAAGGGTGGGACAGGTAAGCTAAAACTTCAGGAGGCTACACATGAGTTGACTGCTACTCAGGTAAATGTAATCGATTAGCAGAGGAACGTGGTTTACATTGTGCATTGTGGGAGAAAGCTGGAGGCAGCAATCAAAACAGATGTGGTTTAATGTGTCTTTGTGGTAGCAAGTTTATAGCAGGGAAGGAAGGGTCTTCTGTTCCCATGGGGAGCTGAAGTTATACTAAATCAACCTTTCTGACTCTCTGTCTCTCTCACACACATTCTCTTGCTTCACTCCTTCTCTCAATATGTTCTAAAGTGAAAGTATGCAGATCACAAACTGTTGTTTTTGTGTGGGGAGAGTGAATGAAAGAACTATATTGAAAGTGCGGTGAAATGAATCAAAGGTACTTCCCCTCAAGCCAAGGAACAACACTCCTGAGATGCAGTGGGGAAGATACTTGCATGTTTTTTGCTGTTTGCCTTATAATCTTGCCTTTTCAACTTCAAACTGTCCTTTCTTTTCTTTTCTTTTTTTTTTTTTTAAGATTTATTTATTTATTTATTATGTATACACTGTTCTTTCTGCATGTATGGCTGCATGCCAGAAGAGGGCATCAGATCTCATTATGGATGGTTGTGAGCTACCATGTGGTTGCTGGGAATTGAACTCAGGAACTCTGAAAGAACAGCCAGTGCTCCTAACCTCTGAGCCATCTCTCCAGCCCCCAAACTGTCCTTTCTTAAGCAAAATGAGATAGAGATTTTTTTTTTTTTTTTTTTTTTTTTTTTTTTTTTTTTTTTTTAGTTTTTCGAGACAGGGTTTCTCTGTGTAGCTTTGGAGCCTATCCTGGCACTCGCTCTGGAGACGAGGCTGGTCTCGAACTCACAGAGATCCGCCTGCCTCTGTCTCCCGAGTGCTGGGATTAAAGGCGTGTGCCACCAACACCCGGCTGTTTTTGTTGTTGTTGTTTTGTTTTTTGTTTTGATAAAGAGAGATTTATGTCTGGCAGATGATAGACTATGTGTGTATGTTCAAATTCTTGGCCCTCAACTCTGATGTAAGCCTCTGGTGTAGGCATTTTAACTAATCTAAAAGAGAGGTAAAAATGTAAAACATTTATCTGGGAAATAGCACTTTATTTCCTTCATTAGAGTAAAATTGTATATAAATTTTTAATAATAAATTTCATGTCAAATAATGTCCATTAATAAAACTATTTGTTTACCTCTCCTCTCTTAGTCCATAATTGTCATTTGTCCATCACAGTGCCCATCAAAAGGGACAGGGTGGGATGTTCATCTCATGCTAGTAAGCATTACTTCTAAGTTATATTGGTGTCATTTAAAAATAATTTTTTTTGTGTCCAACTCTTGGCTTACAATTTTACAAGTTGCTTCTTTTTAATAGACTGAATAGTTTAATTGTGTGTGTGTGTGTGTGTGTGTGTGCATGTATGTGTGTGTATTATCCTTGGACATTTTCATACCTATATATATTGAGTCTTGGGTTATGTTTATATACCACCATACCTTCTTCCATCACTCCCTCTCTCCCACTGATAATTTGGAAATTTCAAGCTCATACATAGTCCCAAAAGTATGATAAAATAATACAAAATCTGGGGGGCGGGTGGCAAGGGATCAAATGTGTTTAACAATGTTCATGAATTACTTTAATTAAATAAACCATAGTAGATTCAAATGCATTTGTATAATTATAGATAAATAACAAATCAAAGTATTGACTGGAGTTGTCTCTAGGAAATGGAATTTCAATTTTTCCTTTAACACTTTAAATTTCCTAAATAGGAATGGGCAATTTATATAATCAGAAAAGGAGTGCACACTATTAAGATGCTGGTAGATTTAGTTCTGCATAGATAGAGCTCAGCACCAGGAAAACAGTTTTGTCAGAGTTGACAGCTGCTACCCTAACCTGGAACTCAGTATTCAGAAGATGCCTATAAAGCAGGGCTGGAATGCAACTGGGCACCGATGAATGATCCCACACTTTTGCACCTGCAGTTTTATAGTTCACATTAGAAAAGCTATGTTAATGTAAGTAAAACTATTGTTTTGAAATTGTAATAAGCATCATGCAATAGCTCCACCTTTCATCTGGAGGGTGAGCCAGCATATTTGAAAGCTGGTGGCTGGCTTAAATACTAAGCTATTTATACACAGAGCAGTGTCAACAACTTGGAGATTCCAAACTTATTAGCTCTTATTAGTATTCAAAACATGTTCAGGACCAATCATGACTATAATATCTGTCTTGGATTAAAAAGCAAAATGAAATATGCAGATAAAATAAAAGCAATTAGATAGTAAAAGGATAAAAGAATGGCTATTAAACTCACCTTAAGACATCAAAGAGGAATATGCATACTTGTGTTAATGTGTAATCTTTTTGCTTTCTCAGCATTTTGTAGAGGACTTTTATGCTTATGCTTGTGAGAGAAGTTTGTCTAGTTTTGAAATCAGAGTGATAATGGCCTTGCAAAATGAACTGAAAAGTGTTTCTCCATGTTCCATTTTTCCAAAGGAAATTGTGTTATTTCTACCTTAAATGACTGGAAGAGTTTTCCAGTAAAATTCTATGACTTCAGAGTTCTACTGTTGGAAGGTTTCAAGCAATGGATTCAGTTTCTTTGACAGACATGAGACTGCTAAGGCTACTTATTTATTCATGAAGATGCCATTGTAATTTATGCCTATAAACAACTTTATCCACTTTATCTATGTCCTCAAAATAAAGTTGTATGTAATATCACCCCTGACCCCGTGTTTCTTTGGTATCGAACCCAGGGACTCGTCACACACATTCAGCAAGCACTCTACAACTGAGCTACATCCCCAGCTCAATGACTCCTAGGGCTTCAGTGACATATTCTGAGTTTCTATATTGCACCATGAGCTGCTGAGGTCTGAGGTTCTGTTCCTGTTGTAGTAACCTCCTTTCTTCTTGTTTTTGAGCTGTGATCATCTCTTTTGATGCACCATCAAGTTCACTGGCTCCTTCCTCCCATCTTTGTTCTGTTTAGCAAATCTGCCAATTCTCTATTTTTTTTAATCACTAAATGTAATAATTATGGACTGCAGGTGTGGCTCAGTTGTTAGGCCCTTGCCTGGCATACATGTTTAATTCCCAGCACCACATAAACCAGGTGTGGCGTCACACACCTGTAATCCTAGTATGGAGGTGGAGGCAGGAGGATCAGAAGTTCAAGGTTATTTTCACCCACCAAAGGATCCCATCTACACTAGAATCAGATTAGATCTAGAGATCTCAATTTGAACAAACTCAAGGTGAACCAAAGGCCTTAATTTACATGAAATGCTGAAACTGCTTGGGGGTTAGCATAGGGACAACACTCAAATGTAGGTATAGACAACACTTTCTAGATAGAATTCCAACATCAGAGAGAGCAGCATCAAGAATTAACAGGCGGGATTATATGACAGTAAAAAGCTTCTGCAAAGCAAAAATTTCAATAGGGTGAAGAGATGAGCTACACAATGGAAACTTTGTCAGTTACACTTCAGACAAGGAGCTAATTAATATCCAGTATACAAAGAACTCTTTCTCTCTCTTTCACACACTGCCAACTAATAAATGTGCTAATGAACTGAACAGAGTCCTTAAAAGAAACACAAGGACCAAAAAGTACTTTTAAGAGTTTAATGTCTCTGGCTGGCAGAGAAATGGAAATTGAAACTGATTACATCTCACCCCAGTCAAAATGGCTATCAAGAAAACAGATGCCAAACTGGGTAGTTCCAGGACAGCCAGGGATACACAAAGACTGGCGGGGGATGGGGCGGGAGGGTGAAAAACAGATGTGGGTAAAGAGGAATCCTTATTGTTTGTGGGAGTGTAAACTAGTACAGACACTATGTCATTGTGAAATCCTCAAAATAAATAAATAATCCCTAAACTAAAAAATAGAACTACTATATGACCCAACTATACCATTTCTGGACATGTATGCAAAGGACTTTGTAGCCTACTAGAGGTGTGTGCACATTTGTGCTTATTCCTGCTCTAATCACAACAGGAGTAAATGGAAATCAGCCTCCATGTCTATCAGCAAAGAAAATGTGGTACCTGTAATAAAATTGTATTCAACCCAAACGAAGAAGTTGCAGGAAAATGTATAAAGTGGAAAGTACTAAGTGAGGTAACCAAGTTCAGAAAAACAAATACCAAATGTTCCCTCTTAAAGTAGATCTGCTTCTAACTTACACACATATGTGTGAGGGGTTGAGCATGGGCATGTGTCATGACCAGACAGGTGTCTGTGATGCTGTTGTCAACTTGACAAGATCTATAGTCACCTGGGAGAAATTATTTTAATCCTAATTGAGATGGGAGGTCTTGAAATCGTGGATGGAACCTTTCTTTGGGCTGGAATCCTGGACCATATAAAAAGGTAAACCTGATAACCCGAATTTGGTCCCTGGGAACATAGAGTGGAGAGGACCCACTCTCAAACTGTTCACTGACCATCAATCACACAGTGACACAGAGGTCCACATGCATACACAAATAAACACTTAATTTTAAAAGTTAACTTAGAATACTGCCTCCTGCTTAACAGTGGATGCAGTGAGACCAGCTCCCTCAGGCTCTCGCTGCTGGGACTTCCACATGGTGAACTATAGCCTCAACATAGAGCTAGAGTAAACCTTCTCTGCCCAAAGATCCTTGTCAGAGCATTTTATCACAACAACAGGAAAAGAAACTAAGATAAGGCCCCCAGGAGGTAGAAAAGGTTTAAGGAAGGAGTGTGAGAAGGCTGAAAGAACAGTGACATGCAGAGAGAGCCCTAGGGACAGGAAAGCATCAGGGAAACCTGGGGAGGCAGATGTTGGTGGAGAGCAGCCACAGCAATAGTGTGTATGGAAATGCCACACATGCTAATTAAAACATAATTTTTTAAAAAGTAGTCACTCTGAGGTAGATACTATTTATTATTTCTCATTTTCCTCTCATTGACATGGGGTATCTCTTCAGAATTTTGAATTGGATTTTAGGTCAAAAATACAAACAAACGAATTATTCAGTAACAAAGCCAACATTTTGGATGCAATACACAAATTAGTCACTGATACATAACTCAAGCATAAACAGTGTACTTTATTAACAATAAAATTGTAACACAATAACTTAGTAGTGACAGATCCAATAATGTAACAAATTAATTAACAGGCATTGTTTCAGCTCACACTAGTGATCTCCTTTAAACAGGAAGATTACTAGTCTAGTGGTTCTGGCGGGTCTGCGCAGTACAGGAATACAGACTTGGTGCCAGAAACAAAATAAAATAAAACAAAACAAAACAACAACAACAAAAAACCAAACTGTGTAAAGCCCACCTTCCAATAACTGAGTGAAATCTCTAGGATGGGGCTCAAGCAGACTGGTAAAGTGCTATCAGTGTTGAGAACTGCAGGTCTAAACTAATCAACAAGAACAAAACTGTGCTCAAACCAAAAATCAATATACTGACCATATCCTTTCTTTTTATCTCAGAAAAGGGGAGGAGGGACAGGCATCTACTTCTTACTGTTCTTTATACAGCTTTTGGCTGCATCCATTGCCGATAGCATTTTAATAAACAGCAAATACTGAAGGTTAAAAACTAATTACCCAAATGGAAAGTCTCATTAATTTAAATTTACACTCTTTTAAAACAATATTAGCTTTAAGAAACAATCTCATATTTTAATTTTGCATAGATACTCAAGTCTATTTGTTCAACCAAGAGGAGCCAATAAAATGTACTAGAAAGTATTTTCTTAGCATCAGTCATATAAATGAATTCATTCGGAGTACCACAGATAAGCTTTCTGGTGCAGAGGGACATTGGCCAGAGCACGAATGAAAGAGCTGAGTGCTTCCTCTAAAGCTGCCAACACCCCCTTTTCCAAGATAAGCACCTTCCAAGTTAGAGCATGAACAAAAAAATCTATTCATTAAAAATGCATCCACAAAGTATTTTGCCCCCAGCTATACTATATCCTTAACAAAAATCTCCATTAGGATATTCAGTAGTAATTACAAGTTATTTAGCCTCAAAACTCTTCCTCATTTTTCAGGTTTGATAACAGTATCATGTCAAGTATGGAAAATAACATTTCCTTTAGTTGTCTCAAATTCAAAGAATCCTGCTTCTTCAGCTCCTCCTGTCAGGGCTCCATGTCAATTTCAACTACTTCATTCTTGTCCTGAAGTGTTTCTGTCAGGCCATCCGCATTTGCACACAAGTCTTCAAGAGCTGCTAGATCAATAGGTGGCAGAGGGTTCCTCCAGTACTGGAATGTATTATACTGCCAAAACTCTTCACTGGGCTTTAAGGGAAGGAGAAAGATAAAAATGGGTCACCAGCTTAGAAAACAACATAAACAACGTCTCTCTCTCTCTCTCTCTCTCTCTCTCACACACACACACACATTCATTCATAGTCTCTCTCTCTCTCTCTCTCTCTCTCTGAAATAATGGCTGTCTTTCAGTCTGGCAGGGAATGGAAGAGCTGTAAACTTAAGGGCATCCTGGACTACCCTTTCTCAAAAACAGAAAGATAACTATGTATTTTTTGTTGTTGTTGTTTACACCGATTTAGGGGTAGCACATATTATGATTGAGATCAGAGGACAACTTTCAGGAGACAGTACTCCCTTCCACCATGTGAGTTCCAGGAACTGAACTCAAGTCGCAGGCTTGGCAAAAGTGCCTTACCTGCTAAGACATCTTGCCAGCCCAATAACTACTTTTTAAATTCCTAGTTTGAAAAATATACTCAAATATAGTTTACATACTTTTTCATTTTCAACAAATAGTTTTGATTTTGAATAAAGTATTCCACATACCCAATCAAATCTGTGGTTTGTATTTGCTAATAGTTTAATTTTAAAAGAATTTCCTTCAATTATCATTATCACCTATATTTTCAAAAATATTATAATGCTTTAAAATTTGTATTTATGTGTATGGCATTTTGTCCAAACATATGTCTGTGTACTGTGGCATGTAGTGCCTAAGAAAGCCAGAAGAAGGCATCAAGTCCCCTGAGACTGGAGTTACAGACTGTTGTCAGCCACCATGTGGGTTTGGGGAATTGTACCGTGGTCCTCTGGAAAAAGAGCCAGGGTTAAGTTTCAATGAGAAATATGAGATTTAAAATACATATACACCTTTATGACCTACTTTGGTTTTTTTCCCTGAAGTTTAGTATTGAGACTAACATAGAGATCAAAATATTTCATGAAGTCCTATAAAGTTTAGGATAGGAAACTGATAAAGAGAAGAACACAGGGGGCTGGAGAGATGACTCAGTGGTTAAGAATATTAGCTGGTCTTCCAGAGGTCCTGAGTTCAATTCCCAACAACCACATACATGATGGCTCACAACCATCTGTAATGAGATCTGGTGCCCTCTTCTGGCCTGCAGGGATACATGCAGACAGAACACTGTATTCATAATAAATAAATAAATCTTTAAAAAAAAAAGAGAGAGAGAACATAAACTTAACAATGGGCATGACTGATAAATAGTTCTACCAAGCAAAAAGAGGGTTGATCCCTTAAACATTAAGCTGTTTACCCTAAATGATTACAAAATTACTTTAAGTAGTAAAGTTAAAATTGGCATGACATCCTCAAAATACTCCATGCAAAGAGAGCAGCACTAGAGTCCCACCCAGGCTTTGAGGTGACAATTCTCAACCTGAATACCCTTTTCAGATCAATGCCTTACTACATCCACTGTATTAAATTTACACTTGCTACAGCAACTCCATCCATGGGGAATGACAATCACACAAACTTACTGCTCCAATAACACAGAAATAAAAACAAATGAAAATAACTTTAGTGAGATATTCAACCCCATGCACCTGTATCGCTGAATATGCCTGTTTGGGTGTGGTCACAGGTTTGGACTTGACCAGTTAAAAGGATTGAACTGGGTATCGGAAAGCCCCTCCTTCAGGTCTTGGAGAGTATCCAGGTGGCAGGGTCTGACTGAATTGGAGTATTTGAGGAATTTCCTGTGTAAATTATTTTCTCCTAAGAAACTCCACTTCATCATACTGGTCAAGCACCCAATAATTAACTTGGATCTTATTTAACCCAATGTAATGAAAATATTGTTTGAATATGTGCTCAACATTTCAAAACAATGGCATAATACACTCTTTTCAAAACTAAGAATGTACCTTACACTTCTAGTACTATTGCTGTGCAGTGGCTACACAACACAGCAATGCTCAGGGGCTATGTGACAGAGTGGAGAGCAGTGTAAGCAGTCATCCTCTTAGGCTTTAAGGCAGATAGAGTTAGCCTTTTGGGAATTTTCTAATATTGGGCTAAAGATACAATAAAGTCAAAAAACATAGGGCTGGTTCGATGGCTCAGCAGATAACCAAATGCATGTGTGTTACACATGAAAAACTTTTAAAGGATGTATCACAAAAAATCCACTTTAATAATAAGCAAATGGGGTCAAAATAGTTACCTTCTAGTTCCCTCCTTATGAGTACAGAGCAAAATATAACCTAGTGACTGAAAACAAACTGCCACCAGGTATACCTTTGACTAACCATGACAAAAATCTCTGATCTTACCTCATTAGAAACATGGATTAGGATCTTTGTAAGAATTAAAATTAGCATAGGAAATACTACGGCTGGGTATAACATATCCTCAAATGAATGTATCAGTAACTCTCTCCCTAATATAACATTCCTGCTGTTACTGGGCAACACGATACAATATTGGCTAAGCAACTGATCTGCATAAAATTATACTATTAAAGATTATCTTACATATGACACATATGCACTCTTGGCTTTGTCTTAATTATACAAATACATTAAACTATCCCCTCTCTATATATACAGAGTGTACATACACTCGTACATATGGATGTGTGTATATGAAACAATACAGGACACATTCTGAAGCTTGACAACACAAAGTAGATACTATGCCTGGAAAGAAGGCATCTGTGGTAGTGTTTTCTAAATGAGACTATGAGGTTAGGGCAAGCATTTAAGTCCTAATCTGAGCAAACAGAAATCAGACCGACACTGATGTCAGTATGCCTTTTGTTATATCTTTTTTTCCTGGATGACAAGCTCTTAAAGCAAAACCTTGTCTTTGGAGGCAAGAGAGAGGGAGAGTTTTTATCTTCTCATTGTTCTGCGGAAGGGAAGGAACTCTAACCCCCATCAGTCATGCACACACAGATAGACTGCACCTACAATGCACACAGTGTATTCTGGTAGCAAAGAAAATCTGCATATGGACAGCTTGCCAATGATGGTCTGGAGAGGAAGATTTCACCCTAGGCAGCATGGGTCTTGATCCAATAGTGGTGGATGATTATGATTCTGTTTTAAGGAAGCTGGTTTAGAACTTCTACTAGCAATCTACCGAGAGTCTAAATAAGGTCCGTGTTAAATTATACAGTTAGATAACCTCTCCCTACGCTTGTAACTCCAGCACTCGGAGGCAGAGACAGGCAGATCTCTGAGTTAGAGGCCAGCATGGTCCAGGGCAGCCAAGGTTACACAGAGAAACCCTGTCTGGAAAAAACAAAACAAAAAAGAAAATCTCTCACAACTCCGGTGTGTTTGTGTGTAGGGGGTTGGGGGGGGTGGGGGGGAGGGGTAGTGCCGAGTTCCCAACTAAAAAAATTCTGTTATCAGATTTCTCACGAAAAACAATGGCAAAACAATCTCAATTATCTATTCATTTTTGGCATGATTGCTAACTTTGTCATAATATGCTTAAGACACTAGAGAAAGGCATTGGGCAGATGCATCCCAAGATGGTTGAGGAGGGTTTTCGGAGTTCAGAGAATTACACTTGCCAACCACCTCAACCCCCACCAATTTATACCAGAACTGCTTTAAAGAAGGCTCGGGAGTCTCTAAGTCAGGCCAAGCCTGTGCGGTACATATAAAATGTGGGTTATATGTTCATTTGAAGTTTTCCAGTCACATTTTACAAAGTAAAATTAACATTTCATTCCAGCAGATACGTGACAAATTACTTCGCGTGTAACACAGCACAGGACCTGAGCCTTTTTTCTTTCTTTTTTTCCTTTCGATTCTTCAGAGGGGGTTTCCCTGTGTAGCCCCTGAATGTCCTGGAACTCGCTCTGTAGACAAGCTTGGCCTCGAACTCAAGAGATCTGACTGCCTCAGCCTCCCGAGTTTGGGATTAAAGGCGTGCGCCACCGCCGCCGGGCAACTCTGAGCTCTTATCTTAACCAAATTTTAAGGGCCTACTCGTTTACACTAACAACACATACATTTGGATACGCTGCATTTTTCTAGTGTTTTTCTGGATCACATGGCTAGCAGACAGCGTAGAGCAAAGTGATTCCCAACGATCCTTTCTCATAGGCCTTGAACCTTATGAGTTAACGGGTCCTCTTAAGACCCGACGGCAGCCCTTCCCTTCTGCCAGACCGGCACCAGGCTCAATTAACTGATGGATGCTGCTGGAAAACCGACTGCAGGTTCTACAACACTTGCCGTTAAACCAAACATTTCCCTCTCGTTTGCATCGAGCTGACCTCCTCCGGGCCACGGGTCCAGCCCCTCGAGTGGGCGGGCCGGACTTGCGCAGCCCGGGACGCGGCTCTGGGCTTGAGCGGGGCGGACCTACCTGGATGGGCGCCCCGTCGGCTCCCCGCGGGCTGTCCGCACTCCCCACCGCGTCGCCGCCGCCCGGAGCTCGGCCGACCCGGGTTTCCTCCTGCTCGCCGGGAGGTGGCTCTCCGGGCTCCAGGCCGAGGCCCTCTCGCTCCTGGCCGCCGTCCCCGCAGCCTCGTCGCTTGCGGGGAGCAGGCGCAGGCTCCGCCATGATCCCCGCGTCCCCCTGGCGTTTGCGGGACCGAGCCGCCCCAGACGGCGGGACCCAGAGCGGCGGCTCCTCGGGGAAGTCGCTGAGCAAGAGCCGCTTCCAAGGCACGCGGAACGTGAGCGGCTCAGCCGCACGCCGCTTGGCCATGGGCCGGGGATGGGCGGCACGCGGGTGCCAGCGGGCGGGCGGAGAGCAGCGCGGAGCTGCGGGCTAGGGCGCCCCGAGGGCGGCAGGGACGTTGGGGAGTCCCAGCGAGGCGCCCGAGATTCGAACCTGCGCCGCGATGCGCGCGCAGTCGCGCCGGTCCGACGCGGCCGCTGGTTGGTGGAGGCTCCTGGCTTGCGTTCCCGAGTGCCCTTGCGGCCGGAAGTGTGCACCTCGAGGAGGCGGGGCGTGGAGGGGATGTGGCTGGTAGGATGCGGGGAACCACCACCTCTGCTTCCAGAAGCTGTCGGCCCCCTGTGCACCTGCCCTGTTGTTCGCTTTCCCCCGTGCGCTTTCCTGTCTGCAAACGGTCCCGGAGGCGAGGACACGGGCGTGGTGGCCGGGAGACCCGGCGCTCTCGGAAGTCCTGGCGGGAAGCGCGCTGGCTGCGGCCCTTTCACTTTTCATTGTGAATGTAGTGCGGCCGAGAGGTGACTGCTTAGCCCAAAGCCCTGCTCACCCTGCAGTAGTCCTGCCCGCCGGATTCCAAGACCTTCTTTCCAGCTGCTGGTATCTGGCGTAGAGAAATGCAAGCCCTGATGGATTTGCTTCAACCTGTACTTTAGTCGTTGGATAAAAGCAGTTACTAGGGGCTGGGGCCATAACTGAGTGATAGAGTGCTTGCCTACTATGACCCAAGGCCGGAGGTTTAGTCCCTAATGTTATAAAGAAGAGGAAAAGGAAAAGAAGCAGTAACCAAACAAAACTAAAGAAAAAAAAAAAAATAAGGCCATCAGTACTCCAAAGAAGCAATCTTGTAGAGCAAAAACAAAAAGCTTGCAAGGAAGTTAATTCCGTTTTAGCTATAGGTAGTGAGAATATTAACTACTTTAAAAGAAGAAAATGTGTTTGGGTATATTTGTGTGTGTGTAACAAATGTATGCTTGACCACTTGTATTTAGAGGTATACTCTAGAAGGTTGTGGGAGGACAGCAAGTTTTAACAAGCACAGACAGTAGTTTATCGGGAAGTTTACTATAGCTCTTCTGTTTGATCTCTCCAGTTCCTGTTTGGAGTTGATAATTCTTCCACCTGGAACATAGGAAAAGCTTGCCTTTTTCAAACTAGTGACACAGACCAGACAAGAAAGGACTTAGTCCTTCAGATGATTTGTTCTGCGTAGACCCTACTGTAAAACCATAGAATACAGCGTGGGCAGTGGCTCGTGCCTGGCCCCCTAATTGTGAGACTTAGCATATGTACACAAGCACGAACATGCCTGAAATAGGCATAAAAACATTCGAGTTGACTAACCCAGTTTCAGAAACAGCACAGTGCCAGAAGGGCTAAAGAGCATCTTGTATGCCTCCCTACTGGCACCACCTTCTCTTCTCTGTGCCCAAGTAGTCTTGTTTCAGACGTTGAGTTATTTATTACTTCTTTGTAATTTCCCAACTAGCCACTCGCCCAAATATATATATATTTGTAAAAATGTTTTTGGTTTCGCTGATATTTTAAGATTTACTTAGATCTAACTGACAGACAATAAACTGCTTATATTTCAGACATGACGTTTTGCCATCACATACGCATGACACACGTGATAGTACAAATATCCACCACCGTAAAAATCCTTTATATAGTGCCTTTCTGTAATCTCTCCCTCATGACCCCCTTCATGTCCCCTAAGTGTCAGATTTGCTTTCTATCATCTATACTACCATGCATTTTCTCCATTTTATATAAATGGATTAATACAATATATACTTTTATTTGCCTTTTTTTCCCTTGGCATAAGTATTTTGAGATCCTTCCATGTTATGTGTTTTTTATTTTTTATTGGCAAGTAGTATTCCACTGCATGAGAATGTTTATTCATTTGTTAATGGGCTAATTATTTTTCAATGAAAGTTATTATGTGTAAAGCTGTTAAGAACATTGGTCAAAAAGACTTTGTATAGACAAAGGCTAATTTTACAAAGTATTTTCCTCAGTTTAAAGTTTGTTAAATTTTTTTTTGGCATCGGAAGGCTATTATTATTTTCTTTTCTTTACATCCTCACCAGCAAACATTATGGTCTGACCTGGTCGATGTGAAATTGATCTCCTGTGGCCTCAATTTGCATCGTAGTGAAGTTGAACATCCACTACCTCTGCCTCAAAACCTACCTTGAACTCTAGTACCTACTTGGCCCAGTTTGGATGGCTAGACATTGGTTAAAGGTGTATTGCATCTTTAGCCCCTTTTAAAAACTAGACTGGGTGTCCTTTGTTTCTGGTTTGCAAGAACCCTTTTATTTAGTACTCTAGAAAATGTCTCCAATGGTAA
Source organism: Cricetulus griseus (assembly GCF_003668045.3). Classification (NCBI taxonomy): domain Eukaryota; kingdom Metazoa; phylum Chordata; class Mammalia; order Rodentia; family Cricetidae; genus Cricetulus; species Cricetulus griseus. The sequence goes on from NC_048596.1 coordinate 42,463,167, forward strand.
TAATTGGTGTTAGAAATACCAACTTCTGCCAATTTGTGTCTTATATTTTCATTGTATGGAGTATTACTTCTAACTTATTTTTGAAACAAGGTTTCAATAAGTATCCCTGGTTGGTCTTGAGCTCTCTAAATAGAGCAGACTGGACTCAAACTCAGAAATCCACCTGGCTCTGCCCCCTGTGAACTGGGATTAAAGGTGTGTATTACCAGGTCCAACCTTTATTTTTATGTTGCATTCATTACATTTATTGTGTTAGTACATGTCACAACACACACCTGGTGGTCAGAGAACAACTTGTGAAAGTCAGTTCTCTCCTTCCATCTTGTGGGCCCCAGGGATCAAACTCAGATGGTCAGGACTAGCGGCCAGCTCCTTAACCCATGGAGCCATCTTGTTGGGCCTGCCATGGCTTAATTCTAACATAGCAAAATAAATCTACCATGTCTGTTTTAGTTTGTACATTATGTTTTTTCTAAACATTTTGCATTTTCTTTTCTTTCCACACTTGTCTTTTCATTCACTTGGAGTCAATGGTGTGTGTGTGTGTGTGTGTGTATGCTGAGGAGTCAGTTCATTCTGTTCCCATGACAGTTGTCATTGCTCACTGTTGTATGATTCCTACTCCATGCTAACTCCATTCCTTACTAAACTTACAGGGTTGGGCACTCTATTAAGCTCAACTATTCTGTTTGCAGTTGTGTCTCAACTGCAGCTTTATAGGCAGGTTTGACAGGGCCAACAAGATGGCTTAATGCATAAAAGTGCTTACTTCCAAGCCTAAACCTGAGTTCAATCCCTGTGACCCCATATGGAGGAAAGACAGAACTGACTTCAGCAGGGTGTTCTCTGATCCATGCCATGTGTGCAAGTTTATGTGCACACACTTGTGCACACACAAACATGCACACACTAAATATTGTTGTGTTTATTAGGAGATTTGACAGCTATAAAGCAATTGCTTGCAGGACACTTAGCCCCTGACTCTTCCGTATGAAATCACCTATAGCATTTCCCTTTGTTGTTTTCATTGGTCTGTTGTTTTCATTGTTCTCGAGGTTTGAAATGCTTTTGAATTTTTTTTTCTTTTTCCTGACTTCTATTAAATAACAAGGATATCTTTAATTTCATTTCTGTTTAACCGCTTGGCACTTTAGCTATTCCTCTTTCCATTACTATTCAATGGTTCCTCTAAGGTTAATGTATTGAACTGGTTTTCAGAGTCTGTGTTTAAACTTCGTACTGCTTATGTAAAACATAACCCACTCACAACTCACATCTACTTTGATACTGACTCACTAGTGTCTTCTATCAATTGTGTCTATCCCATAGTTTGGTCTAAAATGCAGTCTGGGGCTGGCAAGGTAGCTCAGCAGGTTACAGTGCATGCCACCAAGCCTGGTAACCTGAGTACAGGCCCGGGTCCTGTATATAGTAGGAAAAAGCCAACTGAGAAGCAGTCCCCTGACACCCTAACACTCACCTCCACGTGTGGCTGGCAAGTTCACACATACACACAGTGAACAGATGTAACAAAATGTAGCCTCGTTTCTTTTTCAACACTACTATCAGTAATGAGCCAAAGTTGGGTTTTAATAACCCTCCCCCCATTTTCTTAGTAAAGAAGGAATCCTTTCTTAAGAATTCACTGTTTTGTTTTCCAATTTCATCCACACTGTCCTCCAATGCCTGGAGTCAGGCAGTCTTACCTCTGCTGTCCCCAATGCTGGAACTACCAGCAGGAGTCTCTGCACATGGCTTCATTCTGTATATCATTAAACATGTCTGTTGCAGACTGGTAGGAACCTTACCAAGTAGTTTTAAATGGTTGCTTTTTGTTTTTTTGCTTTGCAGACTTTGTACAGGTTTAATTTTTTAAAATGTTGAAACCTATTTCCAATTGAACAGGTAATCCTCCCCTGAGCTTCAAATCCTGGTCAACTTCTGTGTTTCCAACTCTGGTCACCACACTAGAAATAAGTTTCTGGTAATTAGGGCTCTTCTAAAGAATTATTACGATGTTTTTAGTTTTTGCTAGTTTTTGCAATTATATTATTTCCTCCCTTTCCTGTCCTTCTTCCCTCCTTCCTTCTACTCTTTCAAATCCATGGCTGCTTTATGTCTGTGTGTATTCTTAAATATGTAAGTACAATCTGCTCAGTCTGTTGCTTGTATGTGTATGTATGCATGTACAATACCATTTGGTATTGTATAACAAACTGATGTGCTCTTCCCTGGAGAAGACTATTTTCCACTCTCAGCATCCCTTAGTTGTCTCTAGTTGTTGAGGCCTTGTGAGCTTCCCCCTTCTATCTTAGCATATCTATTGGTGGTGTTCTTGTTCAGTTCATGTTTTGGCACTTACGTTCATGAGATTTCATGGATGTAGCTTCTCTGACATCAGGCTCTTTGTATTGTCACTGACACACTCAAGTGCACAGCATATATTAGGTGGTTAGTATTTGTTGAAATAGTCATTTCTACTTAGGTGTTTCACAGATGCGTCCTTATGTATTCCACTGTTTCCTATATACTGCCATTCATCCTCCTAGGCACTCATACCAGAAGTATAGCTGAAAGCCCTCATAATCTTGTATTTAATCATAGTTCACTCTTTGAGTGTCTGCTATAGACCAAGTTAAATAACCCCTGCCCTTCAATTCTCAGTGAAGCTTGTATTGAGGGAAGTAGATATTAAATAAGGATGTCTAATAAATGTTCATATAAATGTTCATATAAATGAACATATAAATGAAAATAAAGGCATATAAATGGAGTTGGTGGGCAAAAGGGACCTCTTTTTCACTGTCTGGTCAAGGCCTAAGGAGAGTGAAAGGAGTCATATACAGACTTAGAGTGATCCTTAGCAGAAGTAATGGCAAGTGTGAAATGTGGCCAAGACCAAACCTAACATAAGCATGACTACCTGAGCAAAGAATCCACTACAGCCTTCTCTCCTCAGTGCTAAGGTTTCAGACTATTTCTGTTTTCAAATCTACCATTAAAGCCAGCCCATTTTCCATCCCATAATAAATACTTTTCACTTTACAAATTCAAGTTGTATCATTTTTATTTTTCTCATGTACCTGAACATGTATGATCACAGTTTTAACTGTTCCCTGATAATATTAGATCAGTGTTAGTCTGGGGCTGGTCTCATTTCGCTAATCTTTCTCCATTTCCTGACCCACATAGTAACTAAAAAGATTTTACTTTTAATTATGTGTATGTGTGGGTCTGTGTGTGGATATGTGTACCTGTGAGCCCATAAGTGTTGTCAGATCCCTGAATCTAGAGTTACAGGGAGTCTGACATCAGTGCTTGAAATCAAACTGGGGTCCTCTCCAAGAGTAGTATGTGCTCTTAACTGTTGAGTCTTTTCTCCAGCCACATTTAACAATTTTTGACTGGCCACACATTGTGTATTTTATCTGCTGGGTATTAGATATTTTTCCATTCCTATAAATATTCTTGTTCTGAAAGGCTGTTACATAGTCAGAGCCCTATATGAAGCAGGATGGTATGTGTATGGACAGAAAGCAAAAGGTCTGGGAGGTTTGGAACTAGAGCCAGAGATGAGCTTGCCACTGTTAGAACAGCAGATTTAAACAAAATGGAAGTAACCATGCTGGGCAGTTTTATCACAAGCTAAGTAGTTTTTGAAAGGGAACATCAATGAGAACACACCCTCACCCCTTCCCCACTATACTGGCATTTTCTTGATGTGGGATGGCCCAGTTCACTGTGGGCTATGCCACCCCCATGGGCAGGTGGTCCTAGGAAATGATGGGGGATGTCCTTCTGTATGCTGTGAATGTTTCTTTTATTGGTTGATGAATAAAGCTGTTTCAGCCAATGGACAGGCAGGATGTAGCCAGGCATAGCAACCAGACTAGAATAATTCTGGAAGGAAGATAGTGAGTCTAGAGAGAGACACCATGTAGCCACTGGGAAGTTAGGATGCCTGGGCATTCTCTGGTAAGCCAAGACCATGTGGATATATAGATTAATAAAAATGTGTTAATAATTGAGAGCTAGCCAATAAGAAGCCTGAGCCATTGACAAAATTGTTTACAATTAATATAAGCCTCTGTGTGTATTTATTTGGGACTGAAGGGCGGTGGGACTGGGCTGTACAGAAAATTCCAACTATAGGGATATACAAGAAAGCAGGCTGAACAAGCTGTAAGGAGCAACCAAGTAAGCATTGGTTCTCCATGGCCTCTACACAGAGTTCCTGCCCTGTTTGAGTTCCTCCCAACTTTCCTCATTGATCTAGTGTGCTATGGAACTCTGTAACTAAAATAAACTCTTTCCTTCCCAAGTTGCTTTTGGTCAACGTTTTTACACAACACAAACCCTAAGACAGTAGCAGTCAAGGTTTTAATTACATGTTGAAATAGAGTAAGAGACTGTGTGACTATCTTTGGTTGTCAACTTGACTCTATCTGAAATGAAGTACAACCCAGAAATGGAGGGCACACCTGAGATCCAGACCTCGAAGCAGGATGACACTTGCCTTTAATCCAGATTTTGAGGTGGGAAGGCACATCTTTAATCTGGGCACACCTGCTGGAGGCCAAAGACAACGGGAGAAGGAAGTTTGTTCATTCTTCCTTTGCCTGTTTACCCTTGCCTTGTCAGCATATCTGTTCTTTCACTGGCTCTGGAGCCTACTTCTTTGGGATTCCAGCATATACGGAAGACCAGCTGAGACAATCAGCCTCCTGGGTGGATTAATATATTCATTCTAGAAGATCTGTGACTCTACAGAACCCTAATACAGAGACTAAACCAGAAAAGTGATCTACTTCCCTATTTCCCCCTCCCAAAACAGTACACCTAGGTCAGGTACATTAACAGATAGGTCTTCACCACACAGGGAACCCTGAAAAGACTTCTGCTGCAATATTGTGGACAGGCAAATGCAGTAGGGATGGAGTATAAAAAGGTCCCCCAGTGGTACATATGTTGGAGGCTCTGACCCCATGAATGGATTATTCCTTTGATGACTTCAGACTCGGATGGAGCATTGGGAGATGAAATCTATGAGCATCTACAGTAGCATGCCTCTGGGACTATTTCTATGCCTGCCCTTCTGACCTCGTGCTTCCTCTGCTTCCCAGCTGCCATGTGGTGAGCAGCTTCACTCCACTCTGCTCTTTACCTTCAAGTTCTGCTTCATTACCACACACACACACACACAGCCAAGTGAGCACGGAGAAAACTGTGGGACAAAAATAATAAATCTACCATCCTTTTTACTTTAAAGGCAAGTTGTCATAGTAACAGAAAATTGACAGTACAGAGGAGAAAGGACTAGGAGTGGAGAAAATATTAAGTCACAGTAAAGTGTGAAGTCCTCCCCAGTAGGCTTCAGAGACTGCTCCCCACCCCCAGGCAGTAAGGAAGAATTCAGGAAAATGAACCCAGATGATAAAAACGCTCATTCTGGAACTTTTTTTTTTTTTTTTGGAATTAGCCATTGTCAAAACTAATCTTCTTTCCTTGGGGGATTCCAAGTTCATTATAGTGAACATGAATGAAACATAGTGAAAATAAACACTTAGCAAACGTAAAGGTCAAATACTCATTACTAACTTTCTAAAGGCATAGAAAAATTAGGATGAGAGTTGAAAAGAATGTGATCAATTAAATAATATTCCCATTATGGCTATCATTACATAGAGGGAAACAACCAACAAAAAATGTTATAGCAATTGGCGACTTTAATATTTAAGAAAAATTAAGTCCATATACACATTAAAAATATAGGAAATTTCATGCAGACATGAAGCTTCCAATTCAACCTTCTGGCAACGTTTAGAATGTGAATTACATATAAATAGCATATCCTTTACACTTCTCAAACTTGATTATTTCATACTGCCATTTCTGCAGCTTCCCTGTATAGGATATGTCCTATCTTGCTCACTGATCAGAACCTAAATTTGCACCACCTCAAAGTCAGAATTAAAAACTAGCAAGCACATGATCACCTTATGAAAATGAAAAATTTGTGTGTAGAACAAATTTAAAAAACAGAATTTAAAATTTCAAGGCTTACACCCATCAGTGGCTAGATCTAAATATAAAAAATATAAAACTAAACTCCTCCAGTGATACATCTATTAATGATTTATACCACATTTTCAAGTTTAGAATATATTAACTTCAAAAGCAACAAGAGAAAGTAATGCAAATTTATAAGGAATACTTTTAAAAATATTCATGATATAAGGAAAACTAAAAATAAATGAAATAACTGATTTCAGAGTTAAGTAAAATATATAATTTAGAAATGTAAGTAGTATTATTAAAGAATAAAACATGACAGGAAAAAAAAAAAAAAAAACTTTAAGCCGGGCATTGGTGGCGCACGCCTTTAATCCCAGCACTCGGGAGGCAGAGGCAGACGGATCTCTGTGAGTTCGAGACCAGCCTGGTCTACAAGAGCTAGTTCCAGGACAGCCTCCAAAGTCACAGAGAAACCCTGTCTCGAAAAACCAAAAAAACAAAAACAAAAAAAACAAAAAAACCCAAAAACTTTAGGTAACAAAACCAACCCACTGGTGTCAGTCTGTTCTTGTCTTTGTAAGAAAAACAAAACCAAGGCTATAAAAAAATATTACAAAATGAATAAAAACATTCCTAAATCACAACTAAGAAAACAAAACAAAAATATGCAATCCTTGCTGTTCAATGAATGTTTTTAAAATACATTAATTTTTTTTTCCCTTAAAAAAATACCCGGGCGGTGGTGGCCCACGCCTTTAGTCCAAGTACTCGGGAGGCAGAGGCAGGTGGATTTCTGTGAGTTCAAGGCCAGCCTGGGCTATAAGAGCAAGTGCCAGGACAGCCTCCAAAGCCACAGAGAAACCCTGTCTCAGAAAAACAAAACAAAACAAAAAACAAACTGCGTGGTACATAACACACTGGGAAGGCAAAAATCCCTACCAGGTCAAGATTCCTTGTTGACCGAGCAGCTTAAAAAATAATAATAATAATTCGGCAAGATTTTTCACCCTTGCAAATGGTGAGAATTTCCACCCTTTTATGAAGTACTGAGCACTGGAAAAACAAGAAATACTTTGAAAAGGTAAGTATATGGCTCCATATACTTCATAAGGGGAGGAGAGATGACAAAAATTCCTACACTGTGTAGAACTCCCAATTAGAAGGACAGCAGGTCCTATAGACCTACAAACCTAAGCAACATAGAGGCCTAGAGGTTTACAATAAGGCTTCTTATTAAAGCACTGCAACATGGCAGTTATGCCACCAGTACATACTAAATCCATCTAATCCAAATGACACAGAGGTCACAGCCATCTGTGAAATAGTCAGCAAGAGCTTTTTCTTTCTTGTAGATGTTAAAACATCAGCCAATTTTGCTTTCCTGGCTAATGGAAACAGAGTAACAAACGTTAAAACTAACAGTAACAAGGAAAACTCCCCCCAGACAGGCCTCCCTAGAGGTAGAAAATTAAAGCAGCATGCAGACTGTTTAAACTTCAACCCTATCGGGACAAAACTGGTATTAATCTGGAATTCCATGAATGGCTGCTGCCTAGGATACTGAAGACACAGACCGTGGGTATTAACTTATCCCTGAATTTCATACTCAAAACTTCTCACATTAATCCTATCATGACAGTTTTTACTAAAATACAATTTAACTAAAAAAGTGCTTGCTTTCATAAGCCACATACTTAATAAATGACATCATTGTAAACATTACACTGACAAACTTTATAACTCATTGCTAAATTGAAGTTATGTAATTCAGATGGGCAGTTTTTATCCTTATTTTTCCAGTTACTTAACACTGATTAAAAAAAAAAAAAAAAAAAAAAAAACTTTTGTGCCTCTGAATGTTTATATCTTATACATTTCAAAGGAATCCAGGAGTTAACATAAGATTCATTTTATCATGGACAAAGACTGATTTTCTCTGTTGATTATATTTCATTGAATTTTCTTTCACCTGTGATACAACTGAATTGGTATTCCATAGAAGACATATTTGATGCCTCTTTAAATTCAGCTGAGCTAAGAAAAAAAAACAAATTTGAATAATGAAAGAACAGTTTCAAAGTTCTTTAAGTATAGGTTATTTAGGTCCAATGAAAACAAAGTTCCAGTTCCAGATGCTGAATATGACAGAGGATCCTTAGACTCTTCTAAAAGAAATACGGGCAACGTAAAACCTCAAAAGGAGATTAGTGTGGACTTTAGCACTATCGGTCATTAATATGGCAGACTTGCAACAGCTTCATGAAGATGGGAGTTTAGGTTTATTTTCTTAAAGAAAGACAATTCTGGGCTTCAAAGAAAAAAGTACTTGAAGATATTTCCTCCATTATATATCTGCACGGGAGACATTTTCTCTGTTATTTTTCTTGTGCAGTACAAATCTGCATCGTATAGTGTATTTCTGAAAAAAGCAATAGATATTATTAAGAAAATAGACACTATTTCTAAATTTTTGTTAGGAATAAGAAGGCACCACTGATTTGAGGTTGTGTCCTGCTGTCACTGATAGTTGACTGTGAGTTGTTTATTTCAGTATTTGCTCATATTAAACTTTTTTCTGGGTAATATCACTTAAGACCATTACTGTGGCTTCCGGACTACAAACAAGACACATTCATAGTAGTATTTCATCATGGAGAGATCATTCACAGTATATGTTGACAATACAGATTCTTTTTCCACCTGTAATACAAACAAAAATCATAATAAGATCATGATGGCAACACTACTAACAAATAACAAGAAGTTAGTGGTAGGTGGTATCATAACTATATTTAAACAATACTTCCCATAAGACTGATAGCATCCAAAATCTCACAACATTAATAGGTCATGTAAGATCAGCATCACACCACTAACATATGGTTAAAAATGGATTCAAATTCAGGCCATCTTAACTACAAAGTGCTACAGATGCATTGCTTCTCTTTATTCATAAATCCACTTTTGTAAGTGAGTATAATAGTAAATAATCAACTTAACAGCCAAAGTACAATAAAGTTCTATTTAATACAGGGGTGTGGGAGAGGAGAAAGGACAGGAAGTAGAAAGTAAGATACAAAGAATTGCTTCTTTGTACCTGCCTTCCCATCATCTGCCTTCTCCAGAGTCTAGTGTACTTGGTACCTGTCAGTGAGAGATTACTCAGGCCATTATCAGCTACCATTTACTGAAGGTCTATTTCAACAGGAATTATAATTTTCCCTTTACATACATATTGTTCCAAATCTTTACAATTAAGAAAGCCATGTAACAATAGCTTTTCTATCTGGATGAGGAGAAGTGAAGAAGTAAAGTTAGTAACTGCTATAATGCCTATATTCCTGTTTAAAGGCTTTCAAGTTAAACTTTGGTACTGTTTCTTACCTCCAGTTGGAATCCATACTGCAGAACAACATTTTTAATATCCTCATAGCTCAATTCTATAGAAAGTTCATTTGCCAGATTTTCAAAATGGTATAGTAGAGGACCTATGGTTTGAAGATACTATGAATGAGTTACATGAACATAAGCTTTGTACACTGAATTACAGATGTACTAGTCGAGTAGGAAATAAGGTAAAAATAAAAAGATCAACTACATTTGCTGAGGACAATCATCCAAACTTGTGGAACACAAACCCATCAGTTTCAGCCAAGAAAACACCATGTCACAATTGTAGCCTCAGATTAGTCTTGTCTTTACCTTTGATTCATTTCATCATAAATCCTACATACAGCTAGCTCCATTTACACTCCTCAGACAACATCCTGAGATGGGGGGGAAAAAAAGCTAGGAAGATAAAAGTAACAAGTGAGACAATTTCTGCTCCTAAGAGGCTTTGCCATCCTGTCATGCTGTGGGTAAACACTTACTTCTCCTTTAGTTTTGAGGTAGTGTAAATGGAGTTCTTAATTGGTCCAGATAATAAAAACTCAAATTCAGATATAGAGGGAAATGCTGAGAGATCAGAGAGAAGGAGAAAGCCACAGCCACACCTTACCTCCGTATCATCTCAGCAGACAAGACAGCAATTTCCTGTTTCTCCCTGCTTATATCCTGTTTCTGCTCAGCTACCTCACTTCCTGTAGGTCTGTACAGACCTCCAGACCTCTATGGTTAGCTAGTGGCAAGCTCCATTCTCTGACCCTCAGATAGGCTTTATTTGTATATGCAAGATATCACCACATATCCCCCTTTTTTGTCTAAAGTTTTTAAAAAGGTTTTAACTAATATAAGAAAAACTATAAGTACAATTACTATATGCAATATATACATGGCAACAAGTACATTAACAATGTCTAGTCCATTAGCATATGACAAATTCCAAGAAAATACTCCATTATCTATTCTTCCTTGATGTGGCCAAAGTCTTGTACCTAATTTACTTTCTATTCTAATTTGCATTATCAAATTATCTTGTGATATCTTTTAAATCTATTACACTTAGCAGATTGATAGTGAGTTTCTTTACTGATTATGGTAAACAAGGAAAACTATAACTAACTATACTATTTAGTCTTCAAGTCCCTCAGAGACACAAGAAGGAAATAACATTAACTGAGTAAACAGGAAGTGTTAACAAGCAACTTCCAAAAACTGTGGGAAATGACAGAAACAGCTGGCTGCCTGGACAGCCACCCCAGATTGCTCTGTAAGTTGGGGCCTCCATCTTCGGCCTATAGGCCTAGCATATCTGACAGCCTTTGACATGGCAAGACTAGCCACTTGGGGAAGAAACTGCTCTTGCCTGGACTGTTTGACTGTATGCTGTATAAACTGGACATGCAGGACCCACAGGAAAGTGACTGCTGAACTTGCCAAAACAAGATGGGATAGTCCTTCAGGGTTCCTGCTTCATGGAAGAGTCTGTCAGACATTCTACAGGGCACAGAGAAAAATGACTGACAAACTGCCAATGCAGGTGGGACAGTTTCAAATTTCCTGCTTCGCTGAGTAGTATTGCCAGACATTCTAGGCTTATAGGCTGAAGACAGATGCTTCAACATTACAGAGGAATTTTGGGTGACTGTCTAGGCAGCAGGATGTCTCTGTTAATTCTAGAATTTATATATTATCCTTCTGAGGTCTTTCTTTGATGGAGTTGAAGATAGATACTTATGGTTACGGTTCTCCTTAGTTATGATAGAAGATAAGTTACATATAAAACTTTAGACTCACAAAGATAGAATATTTTCTTTAAATGTTGCCAAATGTAAATGGACTAAATATTGTTAACTATAGTTCTTACTTGATAACTATTTTTGTTATATATAATTTTACTATGTTAAAGTTAAAACCTTTCTTTTTATTTAGACAGAAAAGAGGAGATGATGGGGGAATATCCTTCTGTAAATATGTTTCTCTTATTGGTCGATGAATAAAACACTGATTGGCCAGTAGCCAGGTAGGAAGTGTAGGCAGGGCTACCAGACAAAGAGAATTCTGGCAGAGAGGAGCTGCCAGAGAGACACATGTAGCTGCCAAAGGAGTAACAGGTCCGGATATTCTCCAGTAAGGTAAGACCATGTAGAAATACATAGATTAATAGGTTTGTGTTAATAATCAAGACAGAGCTAGCCAGTAAAAAGCCTAAGCCATCGGCCAGTTCATAATTAATATAAGCCTCTGTGTAGTTATTTGGGACTAAAGGGCTGCGGGACCTGGTGGCACAGAATCTTTGTCTACAAGGTAGAGTTTTTCAATGTAGCGCAATGCCTCTGCCTCTCAAATGCTAAGAATCTAGTTATTCTGTTCCTCCCTTCTATTTTTACCCTACCTAAACCACCAGAATAAATGACCATGAATATAATTAATGTTAGCACACTTTTCAAAACAACAGTGGTTCTTCTTTAAAAACTACTCTTAGCTGGGCATTGGTGGCGCACGCCTTTGGTCCCAGCACTTGGGAGGCAGAGGCAGGTGGATCTCTGTGAGTTCAAGGACAGCCTGGTCTACAGAGTGAGTGCCAGGACAGCCTCCAAAACAATACAGAGAAGCCCTGTCACGAAAAAAAAAAACAAAAAACAAAAAACAAAAAACAAAAAAACAAAAAAAAAAAGAAGAGAAAAAAGAAAACCAAAAACAAAAAACCTATTCTTCCTGAGACAATTTCTGGCCATCTGTTCAGTCCTAAACTACATCAGAGCCTTCTTAGCGTGCAGAGCTTTACAGCAATCTTTATAGCCTTTGAAGCTTATTTTATGCCTCTCCCGTTCCACTTCCTTTTAAATGTTTATTTTATGTGCATGGATGTTTTTGCCTGCAAGTATGTGTATGCACCATGTGGAGGCCAGGAAATGGCATCAGAGCCTCCTGGAACTGGAGTTAGTTAGAGAAGGTTGTGAGCCACTGCCAACATGGCAGTGCTGGGACTAAACCTGGGTCCTCCGCAAGAGTAGTAAGTTCTCTTAGCCACTGAGCCTTCTCTACAGCCCCCCTTGCTCTAGTGTTTTAAGCGCATCTGAAAGTACAGTTTTGTAGGTATACACGCCCGCAATGAGCCATCTGTATTGTCTTTCTACTTCCATGTTTGATCTCAAAAGCCTATAAAGCCCTACCCATCAAACTCAAATTTTAGCTATGCTTCAAAATTTTGCTGAAATCCATAATTCCAGCCTGATTGATCGATCATTCTTGCAAAAGCTAATCTTGGTTGTCAACTTGATGCACCTGGGAAGAGTTGTGTCTTTCAACCAAGGAACTATCCCCTTAAGATTGACCTTTGGATATGTTAATGAGGCATTTTCTGGTTGCTAATGATGCAAAAGAGCACAGTCCACTGTGGGGAGTGTCATCCTTAGACATTTGGGACCAGGGTGTGGCAAGAAAAGTAGCTGAGCAAGCCAGAGAAAGCAATCAGGAAGTAGAATTCCTCTGTTGTTTCTGCTTCAAGCTCCTGCCTGCCTTGGTTTCCCTGCATGATTGACTATAATCTGTAAGTTAAAATAACCCATTCACAGTACAACATCCTTTAAAACTCATTTACTGCAGTGTACCTTCAGGCAAGTATCAGGATTCTCTAATTTGCAAACAAATCATCAAGCAATGACACAGATGAGTGTGGTGCATATGAACATGTGTGGCATCAGAGGATGACACTGGATATCCTTCTCTATCATTCTCTACCTTATTTCTTCAAGACAAGGTCTCTTATTGAACCTGGGACCATCTATGGTAGTGGCCAGCAAGCCCCAGTAATCCTCTATCTCTGTCTCCAACAGCACTGGGCTTTCAGGCATGCTCATGGCAACATCTGCCTTTTCATTTTATAAGATTTATTTTATTTATGTGTATGTGTCTTTGTTAAGTGCACGCCACATTTCTGCAGATACCTGCAGAGGCCTAAAGAAGGAATCAGATTCATCCAGTGATTGAAATACAGGCTGTTGTGAGCCATGAAACATGGGTCTGGGAATCAAACTCTGGCCCACCGGATGAGTAGCAAGTGCTCTTAACCTCTAAGCCATGTCTCCAAGCTGAATATCTGGCTTTGTATATGGGTGCTAGGATTTAAATTCAGGTCCTCATGGTTGCATAGCAAGCATTCCCATCCATATAACCATCTCACCAGCTCAAAGATGATGTCTTTAATTTTCTTTTAAGTCTACCAAAATGACCAGTAAATGCTGACTATATAACTTAAGTGTTTATAGCATTATCAGTTAAGGACAATAACTGGTGTGAATATATTCTGTAGTCTTTTGTTATAAAGTCTGCTTTGACAGATATCTCCACATATTTCAGATCTTTTCTTATACAAAAACACTTCTTGAGATAACAAATATTTTTACTGACTTGGTTCAACCTGCCAAGAGTTACAGATGGAGGTCCCTTATTCAAAGTATTTAAGTACAGGTGTTTTAGATTTTAGAATATTTACATATACAAAAGGAAGTAGAGGAAGGGACTGAGTCCAACCACAAAACTAGTTTGTTTCATATATACTAAATTGCACAGCCTAATAGTTGTCTGGACAGTACTGCACAACCAAGGGCTTTGCTTGTAAGGCTCTACCAATGAGTTATAATCCTAAACTATAAAACTAATTTTGTACAGTACTTTTAGTGCACATACATGCTGCCTATGATCTGTCAGATGAGATCATGTATGAACTTTGCCACTTAGCATATCAACATTTTAGATTTTTGAGCAATTTAGACTTTCAAGTTAGGAAAGATCTGCATAGATTTTCATTCACAACTGCATGAGGAGTAATGTCTCAAAACCTTATCAGGGGTGAGAAGGAATGGAACTGTTACTCTGGAAAACAGGTTAGTAGTTTCTGGCAAAATTTGGTATCATCACACATAACTAAGAAATTTATTTACTAGGTGTTAAACCAAGAGAAATGAATTCTTCTTCTTCTTCTTCTTCTTCTTCTTCTTCTTCTTCTTCTTCTTCTTCTTCTTCTTCTTCTTCTCCTCCTCCTCCTCCTCCTCCTCCTCCTCCTCCTCCTCCTCCCTCCTCCTCCTCCTCCTCCTCCTCCTCCTCCTCCTCCTCCTCCTCCTTCCTTTCTCCTTCTCTTCCTCCTCCTCCCCCCCATCTCTCTCTTCCCGAGACAGGGGTTCTCTGTGTAGCTTTTTAGACAAAGCTGGCCTTGAACTCACTGAAATCCACCTGCCTCTGCCTCTCGAGTGCTGGGATTAAAGGTGTGTGCCACTACTGTCCGGCCCAAGAAATGAAACTTTATAGCCACACGTAAGATTTTGTGCCAAGTGTTGATAGCAACTTTATTCCTAACCAGCACAGTCTGGAAAAAAAAAAAATCAAATGTCCATCCACTGAGAACTGATAAATAAAATGTCACCCATCCATCCAGTGAAGTATCATTCAGCAATAAAAGGGAATAGCACACTGGTTATGTAGCAACCTAGGTGGGTCTCAAAATCATCATGCTAGATAATGGAGCCAGATACATTAAGTACTACACCATAGGGTTCTGGTTATATGATATTCTTGAAAGGGGGAAACTTGGGTTACAGAAACCCAAACAGAAATTGTCAGTTATTTTTTTCAATTATCATCTCTTTTCAAATTAAAAGAACAAAGATGTTTTTTCCTTGACCATAAAATATAGAGTAAGCTCAGACAGTTAAGGCAACATGAAAGAGCATCAAAAGAAAATAAAACCATCTCTAATCCATTCACTGACTCTCGGTAGCAAATATACTGTATCTCCTTGCAGGCTTTCCTTGATGCACAGTATAAAGTATTACATGCATGGTTCAGCGTCTTAAGCTTTGTTCATTATGTCTAAGGAATATGCTTACTGTGGAAATCTTAAAACTACTTATCCATTTCCTGCTGTTAGGAGACAGGTCCAGTCTAAAATTTGTTGGGCATGCCTGTTCATTAACTGACTTTTAGTGTTAGGCCTTATCTAATTATTTTCTTCTGACAGAAAATATAATTAAACAAATATAGAATATTATTAGCAAATACTTAAGGCTTTGTGGGCCACATATACTTCCCATATCACTTACTATTTATGAAGTATTAAAGTAAGGTAGCTTTTTCTATTATTGTAATTCTTCAGATTGTTTTGAAACCCTGTGGCTAGATGACTGGAAGGTCTAACTGTCCTCTTATAAGCTACCTGCTCCATGACTTCTCTTGCCCAGTACTGTAAGACATACTGTATCATAAACTACTTTCAGCTAACAGCCCTCCAGCTTAGAAAGGCCAACTTTGTTTCAGGCATTTATTATATAACTCAGTAAAATATTAATAAAACAAGTGTTCGTGAGTAAAATATTAATAAAACAAGTGTTCGTGCACAAAGTTGCTTTTATCAGTTAAATCAAGTACCTTAGAAGGACAACAAACCTTATCATAACACAGAACTAGAATCTAAACCTATATATATATATATATAGTTAATGCTAAGCACAAACTGACAGTGTCAGGCCATGGGCCTGCCTCTTGCCACAAGTAAACTCTGGGACCTTTCTACTAGTTATTTAAGCAAGACTCACTTTCTTTCACTATTAGTAAATACTGCCGTTTCATTAGGGTTGCTCAGGGAGGCTGAGGATATAGCTCAATGGAAAGAGCACTTGTCTAGGTACACAGGCCCTACCCTGATCCCTAGGAACACAAAACAGGATAGGATTGCTATGAATTTAAATTATTTATAAGGGTACCCAAATCACAGGAAACACATAGATTCTCAGTAGTGGCCTTCATTCCCTGGGCCAACTTTCCCAAAGCATTTACTTTTAAACTCCTAAAGTCTGAGGTATTTGACCCTTATGATGACTGGATTTTACAGCTGTTCTCATCTAATCTTAAAAATTCTGAAGAGAAAGTGGCAAGATTTACTACTTCTAGTCTTGATCCTGATGAAAAAAAAATTCTAGTATAAATAAAATCATTATACAGTACAATTGACAGAACCTCAGCAATAAACTAGGCCTTTAAGTATCTGTCCTTTTCTGTGGTAGAGTCCTCATCATGAAAGTCTCATCATATTCAAAGTGTGGTTAACTTTTTCAACATAGGGTATACATCACACTTAAGGAAGAGAGGCACACTTAAATGGACACTCCTTCTACCTTTAAGAGGAGAAAATAAGCAATTCCCTTTAGATTCTTGATAAACAACAAGTCATACTCATAATTTTGTCTAGTATCAAGCAGTAGACTCAAAGTACAAGGGTTTTTTGCATATATGAAATTGTATTTCTATTGCTTCTTAAACTCATGGTAGTTAGAAAAACTACCTCATCTACTGAGGAAGAGAATTCCATGATGGAGGTAAAATCCTTCTTCTAAAGATTAAAAACAATAAAACATTGTCCTCTTCTTTGTGTGTGAACTTTTTTTTTTTTGGAAAATAGATTCTACTCTCATACAATAATGCATCCCAACCAGTTTCCCCTCCCTCCACTCTTCCTAACTCCCCACACTTTTACCCTTTCTCAGATTCACTCCCCTCCATTTCCTCTTCAGGAAAGAGCAGGTCTCCATGAGACTCGAGCCAGCCAGGACAAAACAAGATACAGTAAGACAAGGTGAAAGCTCTCATATCGAGGCTGGACAAACCAACCTAACAGGAGGAAAAGAGTCTCACGAGCGGGCAAAAGAGCAGGATATACATACCCCCACTGTTAGGAATCTTTTTGTTGTTGTTGGATTTTTTGGGGGGTTTTCCAGGCAGGGTTTCTCTGTGTAGCTTTGGAGCCTATCCTGGCACTCGCTCTGGAGACCAGGCTGGCCTTGAGCTCAGAGATCCGCCTGCCTCTGCCTCCCAAGTGCTGGGATTAAAGGCGTGCGCCACCAATACCCAGCCACTGTTAGGAGTCTTGCAAGAACACCAAGCTAACAGTCATAAAATATACTCAGAGGGGAGAAACCCACAGAAACAGCTGATCTGAACAAGGGGTTGCTCATGGACTCCAAATTGATAGCTGGGAAACCACCATAGGATCGTTCCAGACTCCCTGAACGAGGATGTCAGTTTGGAGGTCTGGACAATCTATAGGGCCACTGGTAGTGGATCAGTATTTACCCCTAGTACACAAATGGACTTTGGGAGCCCTCTCCACACAGAGGGATACTCTCTCAGCCTAGACACACTGGGGAGGGTCTAGGCCCTGCTCCAAATGATGTGTCAGAATCTGAAGATTCCCCCCATGGAAGACCTCACCCTCCCTGGGGAGCAGAAAGGGGATCAGTGAGGGGCAAGGGGAGGTGGGGAGGCAGAGGGAACTGAGACTGGCATGTGAAAGAAGCTTGTTGCTAATTTAAATAAACAAACAAACAAACATGTAGTCAGAGGATCTGGTGCAGACCTATGCAGGCCCCATGTTTGCTACTTCAGTCTCTGAAAACACTCTCTTCTTGAGACTGAAATGCCACCACCTTCATGGAATGGGAAGAGTACAAGGGACTGAGTACTGAATCAGCATATTAAACTTAGTATGTGCTGAAGTTAAGACCCACAAGGCTGACCTAAGAAGGTTATCCCAATGCTTGGACTGCCACTGCATTCAAGCGGTATCACACGCTCGGACGTAGTCTAACGGAAAATACAACACAATTATAATGTTCACAAGCATCTGATACTGTGCCTCTGCCAAATGGAAAAGAGCTCTAATCCTAAAACAGATGTGTAAAATGTTCATGAACATGAAAACACTTACCAAGGTTTATCCAAATTCCACCTGGCTTGAGTATTCTCCATATTGTATCGATATAATCAATTACATTGTGAGCTGTGTCTATGAAGAAACAGGTGGCAATGCAGTCCCAGGTATCTAATCAACAGAAATCAGACCACTGCATCTGTTATTTTGTTTATGTTGTTTTTCTATTACCCTTTAAGCTTGCCAACTAACTCTTTCAGAGTATTAAGATTTCATTTACCTGAAGGGATATATCACTGTACTATAATTATAAACACTACAATCCAGATGATTATAGCACAGTAGTTACAGTAGTCAATTTGGAAATCATGTGTTATTAACACATCACTACATGTTACCAAATGATACTACTAAAGAGTTGCTTAGCGTCTACTCAACTGCTAGTCTTTAGTTTTACTATGTTTACTTCTGTGATACTTGTAATTAAACCTAGGGTCTTAAGCTAGGAAAGTGCTCTGTGACTGGGCTACCCTAACTCTCATCTAAAATCTGTTAAAATAACAGTCACCTTAAATTTTGAGTTCTGATTGAAACCAGTGTTAATCACTGATTCTGGCAGGTTTTAGAAGCAGGCCTTTCTTGTCATTGAGAAATGATGACATCAAAATACCCAAACACCTACCATGACTTGATAATCATCAGGGAGAAGATGGCTGGGGAAAACACAGGCAAACATGGGCCCCCAACAAGAACTCTGGTTAGCTCTTGGAAACTGTTGCCAGGCAGAGGTAGGGACCAGATTTGAGATGTAGTGCCTATTCTAGTTCTGATGTGGTAAAAGTGCCCTGCCTAAAAGAGATCACCTGCGTCCTCTTCCAGTCCCAGTCAGAGGAAAATGATTCTTAGCTGCATCGTGATACTTTCCACTATTTCTCTATTCTGAGATCTTGTTCCTAAACATTTACCCAACAGCTTAACCTCTCCCAGTGTTCTTTTCTAACTTCAGAATGCAGGTTGTCCCAATCTCAGAATTTAGGGGAAACAAAAACCTATTTTGGGAAATTAGATACACAAAATCTTACTGTGCTTTAAGCCATCTTCTGGGGGCTTCCTGTCCTTCTCAGAGTACAACTCAATTTCTTGCTCTGAGGTGGCCTAACCAACCCTCTACCCTCTTATCTCCCTCGTCCCCATAACCCATTTCACCATAACCCTCCTAAGCACAGCCAAGTGCTCTACCCTAACACCCTTGCCATTCCTAAACATGTAAGTGACAATTTCCTTCTTAGTTTCTATTTTCTTCCAAACAATACTGTACGTTAGGGTCTCTCAGTCACTTCCAGAGTGGCTAGGAACTTTGTCCGGTGGACCATTGTGCTTTGAATGTCTAGAATGTACTTGTCACTTCAGTTGGTAAACAGATTTGTTGAAAGAATACTCTTGCTACTGCTCAGAATTGTTTTCCTTCTTCCTGCTCCTGCCAGTTCATATTCTCCCCTTTCCATTACTGCCTCCCTCCAATAGCTTCCATAATCTGCCAGACTGAAATCGAACTTCCAACCTGAAGCAAGTCTTCTGCAACTGAAGCTAACCTACTTTTCAAAACATAGCTCTTTCCTTGCCAATCTAACCCTGCCACAGTCTCTGATGACCTTATTCTTTTGTATCTTTGTATCTCAAATAACTATTGGTCTCTGTCCATCAAGTCACAGCCTCTTTACCAAGAGCTCCATTCCTACTATTTTATTTCTACCTTACTCCAATCGGCACACATAATTTGAACTCCTTTGAACATCTCTTGAATGTACATCTTTTTCTTTACATTTCCTGTCACTGCCCTTTTCGCTACTTTGAAAATATTCTATAATGTCACTGACATTGCACACCTTTTATTCCATCATCAAAACAAATAGTTACAACACTGGGTTCACCATTTACAGTAACAGATAAGTTCTTAAATACTTGCTTTGAACTTACTGCATTCTGAGTAAATCTCCTGAAAGTCTCCTGCTGTCATTGAAAAGTTAGAACCTGGAGGAAGACTGTGGGGGTCAACATCAGGGAAAAAAATGGGTCGAATCTGATCAGCTGATCTCCGATTATTGCTAAACTGATGGATCCAGGGATAAAGTTGATATTTGTTAATTTCAGAACATCTGTAAAATATGAGCATAAGGTTCAATGTTAACCATTCATTTTACCAAAGATGAATCAACTTTAAGTACTAAACTATCTATTGATAGAAGGTTTTCACATGTAACTTATTAGACTGAAGAGTGTTAATCTATACTTCACTCAGTTATCTGAAGCTGTGTATACATGTAGATGACCAACCATGATTAAAAGAAATTCAGAGATTCTCATGTGCTATTAATTTGAATTTATTAAAAAATATTACATTTTTATTGGTTTTTCAGAAAGGGTCTTATGTAGCCCAGCGTGGCCTTGAACTCACTGTGTACTAAAGATGACATTAAATTCTTGATCCTCTTGTTTTTAACCCCACAAAAGCTGAGATTAGAGGCCTGTGCCACCACACCCAGCAAAAATGTATTCCTGAATCTCAAACTTGAGTAAAAACAAGGAAACTAGTCTTGTTACCTATTTTTACCATTTTATATGTAACCTTCTTCTTCCCCCATCTCACCAGCAACTCATACTGCCACCAGTAACACAGCATTGCATTGAAGAACTGGGTAAATTACCAGGAATGTGCTATTGAAACAGGCAGCAAATTCTTTGTCTCTAACACACTGTAACTTCTAACTTAAAAATAGTAACTCTTTTCCACTACCGTCTGGTAGAAGACAAAGCTTCTCAGACCTCATTCCAAATCAGTTATGTGAACATGTATGGCCACTTACTGCAAAGTCAGTTAGTGAAAATAGTTAGAGTTGCTATCATAAACTCTTCACCAAGAAACAAAAGGTGAAAAAGCTTAAAAAAACAATAAGAAAAAAAAAAACCCTATAGAATTAATTAATTAATTAATTTCATGGAATGCCCAATTACTTTCTAAACAGTTGTTTGATTGCCCTGTGTCAACATGTTAGCTAATTAACACTGGCTACATTAGCAATCAATATAAACATTATGAATTTAATGTAAATATGATCTACATCAGTGAAGTACTATATACTTTTCTTCTATTTTAGAATTGTTCAAAAATAGGTAAAGCAAATTGATTTTAAGAAGTTACTATTTCCAGCAAAAAGTAAATTAAATACCTGTTGAGTACAAAGTTGGAAGAAAAGAGCATAAAAAAACTCCATTCATTTCCTTGACAAGCATAACCTAGCATAGCTATTTCCCAGGCCAATCTTCCTAGTCCAGCACCAGGTACCAGAATATTTACTTTAGAAGGATCCCTGAAATGAAACAAGGCAATTATATCCAGCCCCTCAAAGAGGAAAAAAAAAATTAAAGAAAAAAAAGATAAGATCCATGTTAACAACTAAAAATTTACTGAATTATTCAATACAAATAAGCTTATTTGGACTCTTCTTAAGATGAAATATTTCCAAATGTCAATAAAAATGAGATAAAAGGAATCATTACATTATCAAATGAGGGTTTTATTCCCTCCAAAAAATACTTTTCAAGAAAAAAAAATGGAATCACATTGTATCTAAAGACTTATAGTTATTCTTATTTCTGGGAAGATAAATTATCCCAGAGTGATCCCCAAATTATATATGGGACATTTGAACAATTACTTCATCATGCAGCGGAGAAGGCGGAGAACACTTTACTTCTAAACTCATACAGTGCAACAATTTACAGAACCAAATAAATTAATTATATTTAGATTTTAATGTATAAAATCTATCTCTAAAACTTTATAGATCTCGGGTACAGAAAGGAAAAGGCCAAAGTTCTGGGCACAGTAGTTCATACCTGTAATTCCAGGATTGGGAGGCTCACAGTGCTACCACTGACTGTGAGACTAGCCTGATCCTCAGTGTAAATTCCAGAGTAGCTTGGTAGACAAAATAGGACTCTGTTTCCACTGCCCCTACACCTCTCTCAAAAGAGAGAGGAAGGAGTAGATGGACAGATATTCTCTTGGAGAAAATGGGCAATTGCCTTCATTTCCAAAGAGTTTCATTAAGTAGCCCCAGTCTGGCCTCAAACTCATGACCTTCCTGTCATAGTTCCCCTTGCAAGTACTTCTGGGCAAGCATTCATCACAAATACAAACCAGACCAGAGCCCTATTTATCCCATCACACAGTGCTAAATGTTCCTCTTCTCTAAGTTCTGCTAGTCTACTTTCACACTGCAATACGCTTCAGGAAAAAAAGAAGTGTGTTTGGGGATGGGTGGGGGACTTTCCTCGGGAACCCTGGCAAATCAAACTATAGGGTCAGAAAGATCACTCACTGGGTACAAGCTGCTGTGACTAAGGCTGACAAACCAAGTTCAATCCCTGGGACCATGATGGAAGGGGAGGACCAAACCTTTCGGGCTATCCCCTAACCTCCACATGTGTCCCCGAGTGCATGCACTGGTATATACATGGGTGCATGCATGCACACACACATAACTTTTTTTAATGTGGGGAAAATCACATTGGTGTAGGAAACCAAAGGAAAATGTGTGTAACCAGTTGGTATCGTTTCTATAAAAGAAATTTAACTGTTAACATTTCCAAACTTGGTTAACAAATCTAATTCTATTTCAAACCATTCAAATCTTAAAAACTACCTGTTCCCTGGGTCTTGCACTCTCAAAGAGAAACAGGGCATTTTCACTAGCATTTTATTCTATAGGGGAATCTATGCATATTCCATTTTAAAACAAACAAACAAACTTGGGGCCAGGGAAATGACTCAATCAGTAAAGCGCTTGCCATGAAGCCCTGAGGACTTGAAATGCATCTCCAAACAGCCAGGCAATCCTAGCACTAGGAAGGCAAAAACAAGAGGATGCCCAGGGATTGCTGGCCAGTCTACCTAGCTGAATTAGTGAGCTCCAGGTGCAATGAGAGACCCTATCTAAAAAATAAGATGCCGAACAATTGAGGAAGACATCCAATGTTACTTCCAGCCTCCACATGCATGTGTACCCACATACACATGTACACATAAACAAACAACTTAGGGGGCCGGACGCTGGTTGCGCACACCTTTAATCCCAGCACTCGGGAGGCAGAGACAGGAGGATCTCTGTGAGTTCGAGGCCAGTCTGGTCTACAGAACCTCCAAAGCAATACAGAGAAATCCTGTCTCAAAAAACCAAAAATAAAAAAAAGAAACAAACAACCTATGGAAGTTTGAAAATTCAGTCAACAAATGTAGTCCCAAAGGAATTAGCCTGAGGTAATTTGGTTTTATAAATAAATTTATGGAACACGTTTGAATAATACACCTGCCAGGAATGGGCACACATCTTCAATCCCCACACTCAGGAGACTGAGGCAGGTGGATCATTGTGAATTTGGGGCCACCCGTGACTACATAGTGAGTTCCAGGCCAGCCAGAGCTACACAATGAAAATTTTGCCTTTAAAGAAACAAAACAAAGCCCAACAAGAACAATGGAGAAACTTATAGAAGATTAGCTTTACAATTGCTTTTATCAAAATTTCCCTAACCAGAACCATCAACTTTGTGCCAACAGGTATCCTGGCATACTGCTATTAAAAGGCACCAAGACACAAAATACAGAATACATCAAACCCCTCTCCCCCAAGTTAGCAGAGACTACTATAGATCTTCAAACTGTTTGTATTATGACAAATAGGTATTTTCAAAGGGCCTTAAAACAAATTCAGTAGAATAAAAATATGATTGAACAAAAACCCAACAAGGAATGGGGAAGAGGGCATACATGCTTTCCTAAATGTGCAGTACTGACTAGGTGTTCCCCCAAAGGTGTACACGCTGATATGAGTTTTCACCAAGTCTCAAGTATTTCTTATCTTCATGGAGAAGAGAAATAAAATAAAACAATCAAATGTTTCCTGCTTGAGATTCTCAGCAAAAAAAGTAGCAAGCTGACCAAGTTAGTAAGGTGCATTTACTACAAATATGACCCCTAACACACGAGAACAGTCTCAGCAGTTCATTTAAGACAGGAGTGGCCGGGTGTTGGTGGCGCACACCTTTAATCCCAGCACTCGGGAGGCAGAGGCAGGCGGATCTCTGTGAGTTCGAGGCCAGCCTGGTCTCCAGAGCGAGTGCCAGGATAGGCTCCAAAGCTACACAGAGAAACCCTGTCTCGAAAAACAAAAAAACAAAAAACAAAACAAAAACAAAACAAAAAAAGACAGGAGTGAAGAAGAGGTGGACCTATGAGGACAAAACTAAACAGACACAAGCAGACTAGACTGTTTTACCAACAGTAAATGTTCTTGACAGAGCTCTAAGTAAGTAACTATACAAATTAGCAAAAGCTATTCTTTTTTTGTGGTATCAGCACAGTGACACTTTGCTGCCCCCTGGTGGCAGAAATATTCTCTATATTCCCTCCATCTTCTCTCTCTCTCTCTTTTTGGTTTTTCGAGACAGGGTTTCTCTGTAGCTTTGGAGGCTGTCCTGGAACTAGCTCTTGTAGACCAGGCTGGTCTCGAACTCACAGAGATCCGCCTGCCTCTGCCTCCCAAGTGCTGGGATTAAAGGCGTGCGCCACCAACACCCAAGGCCATCTTCTCTTTTAAGCTAACAAATCCCTTCAAATACAATTAAAGTCTTCATTTTAATATAAATAGAAAAATGCTTCTTAAAATTCAGTGTTTTTCCTAAATGCTATGAGAAAGATCAATTTTCACCAAGTCCGCCTGTCAGTACCTTCTTGGAGTAGTGACATACCCATAAACATCACCCCAAATAGTTTTAAAACAGGCTACTGAATAAAGATCTTAAAATAACTCAACAGTTCTTATGATAAAAACTGAGCCTTTAAGACAGGCTCAAATGTCTTTTTCCTTCACATCTGTGTTCTTCATAGCACTAAACCAGCAGACACTTGGGGAAACCGGGCATTTGTTTTGTTGTTTTTCTTTATGTTTGTTTGGGTGAAGATTTCAATATATACTATTCTACCAAAGTTTAGCATTATACTATCCTTGTGCTCATATTTAAGAAAACAGTTCAGACCTCGAGCTCACATGTTATGCTTGAGACAGGGTCTCAATACTTATTGGCTAGCATTAAACAAGCTATACCACAGTGGCCTTGAACTTGCGTTGCTCCTCCCGCCTCTCCCTCCTGAATGCTAGGATTGCTCATCTAAGAGCCACCACATTCAGGTAAGCATGGAATTTTTCTTTTTTCTTTTTTTGGAGACAGGGTTTCTCTGTGCAGCCTTGGCTGTCCTGGAACTCGCTCTGTAGACCAGAATGGCCTCAATTCACAAAGATATACCTGCCTCTGCCTTCCCGGTTCTGGGTTTAAAGTAATGCACCACCAACACTTGGCTAAGCTTTGATTTTAAATGAAAGTAAAAGAGTACTGTTTATTAACATCAATGTGCAACTGTTCACAATAGTAGTGCAGAAAACCACCTTAGGGTTAAAACAAAGCAGAGACCAGTGATCTGGAACTGGCAAAATATAGAAAGCATTTCCTCATCAACAAACAACCCTTTGCAGGATTTGTGCCTTCAAATTTTGTACTTAAAAATTCAAGCATTATTCCCAAACTTGAACAAACAGGTAAAATAAACATCATTGGTGGCACTCAGCAGGCAGGGGCAGGTGGATCTCTGTGAGTTCGAGGCCAGCCTGGTCTAAGAAGTTCTATGCATATTTGTTAAATAAGCTATCTCTATGGACATCTCAGGATGGCCATCACTGAAATCTCAGTTAAGGAAAGGCAGTTGAAACTGAGTCAAATCCAGCTCAAGTAGAAATAAGGCCGTCAAGTTCTTATGCCAGCTGTGGCACCATCTGAGACACAGATGACAATGCTTTATCCAGAACTAACTTGGACTCTGAAGGACTATAACTAATGTGCCTCATCCAGGTCCTTTTCTTTCTCTGAGACGGGGGTTTGCTGTGCAACGCAGGCTGACCTCAAAGTCACAATCATCCTGCCTCAGCCATGTAGGAGCACAGGTCCATGACCCCACGCCTACACCTGGCTCTGGGGGTTTACATTTTATGGGAAAGCTATGACTTAATATGTATGTGGCCTTACTGCTTAACGTTATCTACTATAAGGCAGCTAATCCAAGCAAAACAATACAAAATAATATAAAAGGAAATACATAATTTTCCCATCAGGCCTAAGACTAGTGGTATTAAGCATCCCCATCCCATATATTTCATTTAAAGTTTGTGAGTGTGTGTATGTATAACCTTATCATGTCTGTAGCATTCTTTGTAGTTTTCAGGGATGGAAAGCAGGTGGCTGGGGAGCAGTGACAGGAGATTCACATCCTTCTTAACCCTGAACTCTTCTTTTACCTACTAAAAAATACCTCTAATTATTCTTTTACTTTTAATGTAATTTACTAGAAACACCTGGAGTTAATTCATCCATTTACCTGCTTACACTCTGTCAACACTCTAATAGCAGAAAAGTACCTGTAAAACAGTAGTGAGTGTGCATACTAAGTGCCTTTAATAAGGACATGTTTTAGTTAGGCTAGTATTGAAAGGCTGATTAAACACAATAGCATATATTATTTAAGAATCTGAGTCTGAATAAAATTATAAATAATCAAAATTATGTTGACATAAGCATCTGATCTTTTAGCCTTTGAAATTCATTCAAACTTTGTTACACTCAAATTTTAAAGAGCCTTACTTTACAATCTACTTTCAGAAACAAAGATACTTTGAATTTCCAGGGCTATGTAGCCTTTAAAGAAGCTATTATCTAGTACTTTATTGAGCAAAGCACTGATGACATTCAAAGAGAATAAAAACTAGAAACATTAAAACAAATAATATCCCCACAGAAGTAATGATATTCATAAAGGTTCATAAACTTAAAGCAATTATAAAAACTATAAAAAGTTAGTAAAAGAGATTAGCTCATTACTCTAATAGCTATGGAATCCTTCATGAACTGCTACTAATAAGAATCTTAGGCAAGAATGTAGCTCAGACACTACAATAGGAGCCATTATATATAGGTTTAAAGAGAATTCTGGCACTAGGGAAATGTCCAGAGATCTACGAGTTTGACCCCTACTAACAATCTAAGCAGTGGTTGAGAGGCTACTTTAAATGCCCTTCTCTGATGAGATTGATGGCTACCTTATATGCCATCCTCGAGCCTTCATCCATTAGCTGACAGAAGCTGATGCGGACACCCACAGCTAAACACTGAGCTGAACTCTGGAATCCAGTTGCAGAGAGGGAGGAGTCATGAGCAAAGGGGTCAGAACCAGACTGGAGAAACCCATAGGGACAGCTGACCTGAACAAGGGATTGCTCATGGATCCCAGAATGATAGCTGGGAAACAAGCTGTTCCAGACACCCTGAACAAGGATGTCAGTTTGGAGATCTGGGCAATCTATGGGGCCTCTGGTAATGAATCAGTATTTATCCCTAGTATATGAATGGACTTTGGGAGCCCTCTCTACATGAAGGGATACGCTCTCAGCCTAGACAAACAGGGGAGGGTCTAGGCTCTGCTCCAAATGATATGACAGACTTTGAAGATCCCCCCATAGAAGGCCGCGCCCTCCCTAGGGAGCAGAAAGGGGATGGGATGGGGGTGAGGGGGACAGGGGAGAAAGGGCTGGAGAGGGAACTGGGATTGACATGTAAAAGAAGCTTGTTTCTAAGAAAAAAAAAAGAATGTAGCTCAGTGCTAGGGGCCACATGTAGCAAGCACTTAAACAGATAACTTGTAGTAGCACTAATCTGAGTGCAGCAGCCCTTAAGTACTGAAGTTTGTAGTATTTCAACTCAAAGTAAAAGTAGAGTCTTCAAGATGATTCTTACTGAAGATTGCTTCCTATCATCCAGAGAAGAATAAAAAAACAAGCTGTCATCACCTCAAAGTCCCATGGGTAGAAGGCAAGGCTTAGTCCTAGCAAAAGAAACTATAGGCCTATCCCTTATAATGAATAATTGTAGAAATCCCAAAGTATTAGCAAATCTAACCCAATAATACGCTTAGGAAATTACTTACCATAACCAAATACAATTTATCCCAAGAAGGCAAAGATGGTTTCACACAACAAAATGAGATTTTAATAAAATGGGGCAGGGGAGTGTGAAGTGGGGTAGGGGGTAGACCTCAACAAGGTTGTCTCAATAGACTCAAAAGGTATTTAACAATACCCAACATCCTTCTAAGAAAGATGGAAATTATTCAACAAGAAAAAGGGAATTGTGAAAACCCCCAGTTAGTATTATACTCGGTGGTGAAAAAGAGAAAGCTTTCTCCCTAAGAACAAAAACAAGGAATAAAAGGCATTCAAGTTGGGAAGGAAGAAATAAAGACTTTTTGCATGATGTCTTACACATGGGAATCCTCCCCACATCGAGGAGGGAAAAAAAAAAAAAAACTATAAGAATGCTAAATCCAGGGGCTGGAGTGATGGCTCAGAGGTTAAGAGCACTGTCTGCTCTTTCAGAGGTCCTGAGTTCAATTCCCAGCAACCACATGGTGGCTCACAACCATCTATAATGAGATTTGGTGCCCTCTTCTAGGCTGCAAGCATACATGCAGACAAAACACTGTATACATAATAATAAATAAATCTTAAAAAAAAAAAAAAAGAATGCTAAATCCAGCCAGGCATTGGTGGTGCATGCCTTTAATCCCAGCACTCGGGAGACAGAGGCAGGTGGATCTCTGAGTTCAAGGCTAGCCTGGTCTATAGAGCAAGTTCTAGGACTACCTCCAAAGCAATGCAGAGAAACCCTGTCTTGAAAAAACAAAACAAAAAGAATGCTAAATCCTATTAAGAAAGTACAGTTCAAAATGTCAAAAGCCCAAAGCATTTACACCATGATTTTATGTTTATTCTCCTGAAATTAAACTACATGGCACAATGGGGAAGTGAATCAATGCATATGTGCATAAAAATGCCATAATGAAACCCATTATGTTGAACGCTAACTTAAAAAAAAAATAAAATGAAGAAATGATACTTTGGGTGGAAAAAAAACAAAAACAAAACACCCAAATTGTGACAATTTTAAAAATAGTAATTAAAACACACACACATGCACATAGACAGAAAGAGGTATTTAAACCAGCTGAGATAGTCAAGCATTTTGTGTTAAGGGTGATCAGCAACAAAAATATCTTGCTCCTAGCCTATGCAGATGACACCATCAATAAGCCAACAGTTTCCTGTGGCACATAGTAGTTGATTTACTATTGAAGAAGTAATTGTTTTTATGCAAGAGACCAGTAACTATTTACTGTTGTAAAATTTTTTCCTATTATTGTCCGAGGAAGATGCTAAAAATCAATGTGTATAAAACAGAAGATAAAATGTAGACAAAACCTTATAAATTAGTTTATTTTCTAGAAAGAGGCAAGAATCCTGTATTTCTTGATACAAGGTTTACAGAAATTTTTCTTAAGAGACTGTCTGAAGCAGTAAGTACTTGCAAGTATTTCAGAAATTTAAAACAAATTATTTATCCTGCCCTCTATACTAGTGTCCTGACAGCAAAGGCAAAATATCATGTTTTTGATTAATTTATTGACACTCATCTCCACTTTTTTTAACATAAAATGTCCCACCAAAACAAAATTGTTAATGCAAAAACTCAAGAAAATGAAAGAAGTTTTCAAAAGAAACCTACAGGCAACAAAGATGTTGGAATTATTGAGTAGGAACTAAAAAAAAAAAAAAAACGAGAACAAGCAAAAAAAAAAAAAAAATCACTGTTAACTGCATTGAACTGAGATGTAGCAGCACCATGCCCATAGTCCCTACTCTGGAGGTAGATCTAGATGGGAGGATTTGAAATTCAAGGCCAACATGAGCTCATGAGCTACAATGAGACCTCGTCTCAGAAAAGCATAAAGTTAAGCATCTAATCAAAGAGATACACCATGTGTACAAGGGAGCAATTCAACACCGAGCATGAGTGTGTGTTTATGTCTGTGCGTCAAAAGACATAAAAGCAAATGACATCTGAGTAACAATGAACAGACCTCATATTTACTTTGGGGTTCTACATAGTATTCTATACTACAAGGAACCAAATCCTTGGAAAAACAGCCATGCCTCACAGGAAACTACAACATGGGTCTTAAGTATCTTATATTTTTCATAAAAAAAAAAAAAATCCCCAAAGGATAAAGAAATTTGAACAACAAACTTAAAACAACAGTAACAGATTATAGTTCACTGAATAAAATAGGAACTATGAATCATTGAAATAAATATACAGAGAGTAGACAGAAGAGCCTTCCTTTTAGTAGGAAACAGCCTGCAAACTCTGAAGATTAGAAGGACCATCACTTCACAGATGGCTTCATAAGAACCACCAGTGGTTGGAACAGACAGGAAATGTTCTAAGGACACTACCAGGGCAATTATGAAATCTGGGTATACACTATTAGATTCCTGAATCTCTGGTAACTGGAAGGGAACAAGTCTGCCCCTGTGTGGTGGCACACACTTTTAATCCCAGACTGAGGAGAGGAGACAGAGGCAGATGGATCTCAGCGCTCCAGGTTAGCCAGAAGTTCCAGGTCACCCAGGGCTATGTGGCGAGACCCTGAAGACTAAAACTGTGAATCTCTAAGCAGTAAGAAAGCATGGCAAATGCTAACGGAAGTCTCAAACGGCTTCACAGTAATTCTGAATGTGTGCCTGTAGATGTCCACGTGCTAGAAGATGGCGGGAAGGAGAATGGGAGAACGATACAGTGATGCTGTAAAGGTCAAAACTTGATGAGTTTTGGTAAAGAGTATATGGAAGGTGGTTGTACAATTCATGAACCATAATTCTGAAGTTATTTCAAAATTAAAAGTTCGAAGAGAGAAAAGAGAGACACAGGCACTGGCATTCCGAAAAGGCTACACCCTGAACACAAGGACCTATAGAATCCCAGTGGTCCCAGGACAAAATTCACTGAACTTATGAGCAGGAGGAAAACTTATATTTTATTATTTGTTAAAAATGGTCTACTTTGGGGGCTGGAGAGATGGCTCAGAGGTTAAGAGCACCAGCTGCTCTTCCAGAGGTCCTGAGTTCAAATCCCAGCAACCACATGGTGGCTCACAACCATCTATAATGAGATCTGGTGCCCTCTTCTGGTGTGCAGATATACATGGAAGCAGAATGTTGTATACATAATAAATAAATAAAATCTTAAAAAAAAAAAAAAAAAAAAGGTCTACTTTGGGCTAGAGAGATGGCTCAGCGGTTAAGAGCACTGACTATTCTTCCAGAGGTCCTGAGTTCAATTCCCAGCAACCACATGGTGACTCAAAACCACCTTGAATGAGATCTGGTGCCCTCTGCTGGAATGCAGGCAAAAGTCTTTATACATAATAAATAAATGAAAATCTTTAAAAAAAAAAAAAAGTCTACTTTAAATTGTATGTATATATATGTATACAAATGAGCTATGGGAGTGAGGATGCCCACAGGGTCCAGAGGGGGCATCGGGATCTTGTGGAGCTGGAATTACAGGTGATTGTGAGCCGCCTGATAGTGTTCAGCTGGCAACAGAGCTTGAGTCCTCCCTCTACAAGAGCAGTAAAGTACATGCTCCAACTGCTGAGCCATCTCTCCAGCCCCAAACAGATTCTAACTGCAATAATCTTTAATTGATACTTTTCCTCAATTACAAAATGCTGGCAGTGAGCAATAGGAATCCTATCACCAATAGGAATCACATTTTTATCAAAATAATGTACAAACTATTCAGCATTTTCATAATATAGTTCTTATACCCACTGTCAGGCTGTATTTAATAAATACATTGTAAAAAGAATATAATAGCACAGTATTTGCTTTAATTAAGACACATTACTTATTTTGTTTATATGTGTGTGTGTGTGTATGTGTGTTGCACTAGAAATTTATACTGAGTGTCTTCCTCAGTTGCTTCCCACCTTATTTTTGAGACAGGACAGAGTCTCCAAGCTCAAGGACTACAAAGGGCCTGGCTTCTTAAGCAGGTGCTGGGGATCCAAACACAGGCACCACCCCAGCCCTTCACAAGTCTGCTTTTTAAAGATTTCAGTAACTTTACTTCAAAATGACTGGTTCTTTGTAGCCCTGTGCATTTCACTTTATTCATTACAAAAGTTAGTCTGAAAAACCAGACCATGAGCTTCAGAATGCCCCAAAGTTCTATGTTCAAAAAAGTTAATTACTTCTCTATGGTATATATAGATCCCTGATTTCTTTTAAGTATGTCATAATGAGATAAAGTAAAATCAATCACTATTGCTTTGTTATAAAAACAACTTACAAAGCAGTGTGTATTATTGACTGTGAATACTTACCTAACTTTAGTTTCAAATTTCTCATAATTACTAGAGCAAATGATATGAAGATAAAACCTCCAACCTCACACAACGGAAGCATCCAATAACAAACAGCTCTCTTACACACGTAAAAACATGCAGACACAGTGCGGCTATGAGAATGAATCACAAGGTGAAATGTCTCAGCTAAGCGTTCATACACCTTAAAGAAAGAGGATAGAAATGCAGTAGTATTTACCATCTCTCTTTTGGAAAGTTTTTTATAATTTCTTTTATGATTGGCTTATAGCAGGCATCCCTTTCTGTTTTCCCAGTTTCACTCCAGTCTCTTACAAACTGTTTCAACGTAGATTTTAACTTGTCCATGTCAAAAGTAGATGCTGGCGTAATCTTTCCATTACCCTGTTTAAGGGGGAAAGAAAAAAAAAAAAGAATTATTTTCTGAGAGTCAATTTTGAATATGGCTAAATGAGCATTCTAAGATATAGGTGGATGAGTGGATAATTACTAGTCTCTCACCCTCGCCTAAGGTCTCAAATGCAGCTTGTGATCCTACATGAGAAAAATTTGGTGCTCTCATGTCTACCCTTAACAGAGGAAGATTCATTAATCATAAACAACCACAAAGTGAAGCAGTCCTTACTCGGGAAAGGACCAGCACTGAGAGGATGTGCTATGGAGACAGAACATCCCACCTTCCAGGAGAGGGAAGAAAACCCCTCCAGCTCATTGATGGGCAGCACTGATGGCTAATACTGGACTGGCCAAACTGCATGTAACATGTGGATACAAAGAGACTTCAGCTTCTATTACTGCCAGTCACTTGAGATTTACACGAAAATATTTTTATTTTAAAGTGAAAGGTGAATATTAACAAATGGGAGACACTGAAAAAGCAGCAAGGGAAACTAATATAGCTAGTAAAGTCGTTTAAAAATTTAAGTAAGTCCCTTGTATACTATAACATTCAAAATACCATGTGAAAGCATCAACAATTATCTAGGTGTTAAAAAAAAAAAAAACAATGAACAAATGCAATCTCTAGCATACTATTCTTCTAGCTTCATCACATCCTCAATAAAGTGGATGACCCGCTCAAGACCTGGGCATATAGACAGTTACCCTAAAATGAAAAGAGATAGAATAAGTTTCACATACATCTTCTCCATATTCTTTATTTTCAAACATATGTATGCAATCATTCACAATGGTCAGCAGTATTTCCTGATTATGATCAATGCATTTCCGGATCTCGTCCAAGTGAAGAGGAAAGCGAGGAAGCAGTTGCTGCTGGTTATGTGGAAGTGATCGAAATTGTCTTTCTGTTCGGTTCACTCGTTCGTGCATACTGGTGCTAAAACAGAAAAGGTGTTTTATTCTAATTGGCAAAAAGAATTCTCTCACCAGAGGCAACCTCGTTTTAAGATCGTCACCCTACATAACTATTTCCCAGTTATGCTGGACACTGCGCTTATTCACTATCCTTTGACTTTTGAAGGATATCAGCTTAGAAAGTTTATGTTTTTACTGCATGAGGAATACTTCTCAGAGCAATGAACAACAACAAAATGGTAAAAAGCAGACATGTGCACTAATAAGAGAAAACAAAGATTAATTTACAATTTTTTAATTAATTTCAGTTTTCAAATTAAATACTTTGGACAAAACTGGAGGATGGCTTTGATTCCTATTTCATCAAGTAGTAACATGTTGCTGTAAAAGTACATTAAAATGGCTTGGGTATATACTTCAGTGACAAAGTACTTGTCCAGCATGTTTGAGGAGCCTAAGTTAAATCCCCAGAATCAAAATAGTAGTATGTTTTGAAACTAACTAAAAGCCAGCCAAGTTGAATTTTGAAAAATATAAAGCATATAATACAAAAGTATTACACAAATAAAAATTAAGATTCTAAAGTGTAATATTCACAGTTTTCATTGCAAAGGTTTCCTAAATTGAAAGGTTGCTTTGGGGACTGCTTATTCAGGAAGTAAAAAGAACAGCCTTATTTTTAGAACCTAAGTATAATCACAACTAAGTGTCATTTTACATCAGCCAAACTGGCAAAAATCTAGAAATCCAACTAGACCAAATGTTGGTGAAATTGTGGAAAAATTAGAACATTTACCCACTAATGGTGAATGCAGAGATGAGTATAACCACTTTGCAAAATAACAACATCCTTAGTTAACCTTAATGTTCTACCTGCCCTATGATCTAAAAATTGTACTCCAACACATACTCAAGAAAAACAAGCTATCTTCACCACAGCACTGTCAAATAGCAAACATAAAATCCCACAGACCACAAAAAGCCCATTATTGGTGGTCAGGATAAAGAAATCATAGTTACATAGTGGAGTATAGAGAAATGAACAAAGTACAGCTACAACTGTAACACAGATAAAAATGAGAATACAAGTATTTGTTGAAGATAGCAAATTAAAGAACACATGATATACAACTCCATTTTATATAACATTAAATAACACATTGTTTAGGAACCAAGCAAGTATGAAAGGAAATGAAGTTTCAGAAACACCCTCTCTGAGGAAAAGGAGCGGGACAGTGTGTGTGTGTGTCTGCGTGCGCCCGCTCATAAGCATTCACTGCAGCATTCTTTATATTCTCTATATACAAATAAAACAAGTATTTCTTTAAAATGAAAAAGTAAATACTTTCTGTGAAGACTAATGACGCACAGAAGAAGCTCTTGCTATGCATACATGTCATAGTCACAAAGCATGGGTGGCACTCTGGTAGCGAGGCCCTGAGGATGACGTAAGAGGCCACCTGAGCAGTGGTTGCATGGACACTGATTTTTTTTACACTGGGGACAGTATGACCGTTCTCAAATCTGTTACCACTATGTGATCCTTTTACACCCCTAAGTGTCTTGATAAAACAAGGTAAAAATAATGATCATGGAAATATCATTTATTGAAATGTAATAGCTGCCAAGCATGTACATAGCCCACAAGATATGTATAATTATAGTCCTCTTATAAAACCCACAAGGTAGGTATCATGATAATAGTCCTCTGTTTGTTCCATCAGTCTTCACTGTATATGAAAACTTAGTGAACATAGTTAAGTACTTGTTTTGGTTTATATAAAGTTCCTTTCCTTAAAGAAGAAAAAAAAAAGCCAAAAATATATATTAAAGTCCTGGTTCCTAGCTAGTAGTACTTTCTGGGGTCGGTTCTAGAAAGTCTAAGAGGTAGCTGGAGATGATACTGGGGCATCTTGTGCAGAGCCTCATTCTTTCTGCTTGCTGGCAGCCAGGTTATCAGCTGCTCTGCTCAGGCATCTTTCCTCACAGCCAACTGAGACCTTTGAAACTGTGCATCAAAATACATTTGCAGCCCCCTCAAGTTGTTTACAATAAGGTTTATCTCAATGACTAATACAGCTGACTAATACAGCATGCAAAATATAGCAGGCAAGCCTACTTTCTACCTATTAACAAATCCACAGAAGAAGTACCAGAAAAAAAAAATGTAGAAAAGTAAAAAAAAATGTAGAAAAGTAAAACTACTCAGGGAAAGAGATAGCAATCTCTCTTCTAGAAAGAATTACTTCTAACCTTTCACATATAGCTATTAAAGGCACTTTAGCTGTTAAAGACAAATCCATTCAAGACTGAATTCACAAATTATATGCATTTGTGGAATATAAAGTGATATTTAACCCCCCCATCTTCACCCCTCCACTCCTATCTGGTGATTAACTACCATCCTCTCTTTTATCTGTGACTGTTTAAGATTCCACACATAACAACATGAGCTATCTGTCATTCTGGGCCTGGCTTGCTGTCATGTAACAGCTACACCAAATGCAACAGCAGACCTCTCAGAATGGTTAGGGATGCACATCAGGCCAGACCTATGGCCTACTGTGCTGGCCTTTGCCTTTAGCTAAGACTCACTGGTGATTTGGATACACCTCAGTGTTTGAGAGGCATTTATAATTCTTTGTCTGTTCAGGAAGAATTTTTGTCACGTTGGATAAATGTTCTCAAATATAAAATGATTGTTTAACATTCTGCTTTATGCAACCGAAATTTACTAAGCTATTTCCTAACTGCTGGGCATTGAGTAGTGAATTTTCTTGCGTTCACAATCTGTTTGTATTTACAATGGCTTGAAAGTAGCCAACAAAAATGCCCATTAAATTTAATCCTTATTGTGAGATACAAAGGGTCGAAATGTATTTGAAGGTAGGACTTTTGGGAAATACTAAAGTTACAAGGTACCTGAAGGGTAGCACTCTGGTCTGATGGGTGTGTGGCTTCAGAAGAAAAAGGAGACCCTGAGGATGGATGTCCAGTCCCTTCCACCATGTGATGTTCTACACCACCTCAAGGCTCTATGGACTCTCTCTCCACTGGCAAGTAAGACTTCACCAAATGTGGTCCACGACCTTGAACTTCCCACTCTTTCATAGCTTTTAACCCTTACAAGCAAATTACTTAACTTGGGAGATTCACTTATGGCAATAAATTGTTAGGGGGAAAGAAAGGAGGGGGGTATAAATTCCCAAAGTATTATCAGGTCTGAGTAAGTACAAAATGATTTTCAGAAAGTTGTTTTTTTTTTTTTTAAATCAATATCTATATAGTTCTAAAATTGCCTTAGTAAAGTTAGGCAAACAGAAGAGTGGCAACAATTTAAAGTTCACTGTGAGCAGCTCAAACAGTCTTCTTATAGACCTTTCTTTCTAGGCAATGGCTGCCCGTCATCTTCTCACCACACCTCAAAACCCACAACCAAAACCTCCAAACTCAATTTTAGTACGATGTGTCCCCCCTGTCTTAACAGCTAACACTCAAGTCAGAAGTTATCATCTCCAAATGACTTTTCTCAGCCTCACAGTGCACAGGCCCCACCCACCCATTATGGCTAAAGAGTACTGAAGGGCTTGCTACTGAGGAATACTGATGCTAGATTGTTGCTGTCTCCCCCTAAGGTCTCCCCAACCCTCCTCTGCCCTGCTAGTAATTCTAGGTACAACTTCCATTTGTATCACTTTCCAACCTACATTTCTGTAAGAACAACAACAAAATTGATGCTAGGCATGCTGTTGCTTTGGTTTTTCATGGAGACTATCTGCCCTGGCCGTGGGGGAGGTGAGCTCTATTTACTTATTACTTATTAGTAAGTTGTATTTCCTCAGATAGGTAATTGCACAGACTGGGATGAAAGGAAGCAAATTCCTTAACCCCGAGTGATCTAGTTATCTTCAGAGCTGCCAGAAACAAGGCACTTTGGGAAATTCTTAAAGGGTTTTTCAGCTGAGGGGGTGTAGCTTCATGAGGTACAACTCCTAGAAATGCTCCCTCACACACACAGTTAGGAAAGAAACAAAACAAGACAGACAAAAACATGGGGGTTGGGGGTGGAGTGCTGGGCATTTTACCAGAGCTGAAAGCAGCTTGATTTTATGATGCTATAATTGGGGTAACAGCTATCATGGAAACTACATGCTAAGGCCCACTAGCTATTTGGTCATTTTGTAGCCTCCTTCTAGAGCAGCCATCCAAGCTCCCTTATTCACATAATGCTCATGTGTCTCATTGGCCAAACAGAGAAACTTTGATGGCAATCTGCTTTTAAGGAATGTCTTCAAACTCCAGATTCTTTGGTATATTCAGGAGCCAAAAGGCATTTCTTTCTCTGTGACCTTTAACCTAAGTCTTCTATTCACTGTAACATTCAGTGTAAAACCAAGCTCTCCAAAATGTGCTAGGAGTCTAGAACAGGACTAGTTGTCAGAACTGACTGTGATGATGAAAAGACTTCTAGCCATACACTCTAATACAGTACACTAGCAACAGGTGGTGGAGAACTTGATATATGGCTAGTGAGACTGAGCAACTCAATTCTAACTTCCAATTAATTTATGTTTCTATCTGTCCAGATACGAGTTAGTGGCTGCAGTATAGACTCTTCAAGACCAGACTCAAAAAAAAAAAAAAAAAAAAATGCTGGAAAGCAACACAAAGCTTGCTATACCCCTCACCTCTAAGTGGCATTTTAAAAACCATAGTATTTATGCTACACTACTTTTCCAGAAGTTTGGAGTATTTCACACAGACAGTACATACAAATAAAGAAACATTTCAATGAAAATTCCCCCAAACTCACATTCAACCGTTAAAGAGAGATGAAAGCATGTCACAACTAGAAAATGCACATAGCATCCTTTTCTATACTACAACACTCAAGACGAGTTCTAGGTCAAAGGTCCTCTCCCCCAAGCTAAGGGCCCAACCCAATACCTAATAATAAGCACCAATTCTTGGCTTCAATATATTAAAACTGAATACAATTACGTAAGTTTAACTAAGTCTACTATATGTCCAGTGTTTCCCAAAGTTTCTACATTTTTCAAAAGTAAAATGTGCCACTAACAAAATAACCCCTCCTTCTGAGTTTAATTAGTAAATTATTTCAGCAAAATTTATGTCTCAAGACAGTCTCTCGTGAGCCTAGAAGTGTAGCTAAGCAGTAATGCTCCCAACTGGAAAACTGCAGACCTTCAGTTCCTCACGACTGCCACAATGTAACCAGAAGATCCTAATTAACTACTCAATTTAAACCAGTAACAAAGTAATGTAACCACTATCTAAAACTGGAGCCGGCTGCTTAGGAGTCTCTCTCTCTTTTTTTCTACTCTGTTTTATTCGTTAAAAATAGAGCTTCCACTACATTGCCAAGAGATGTGACATATAAATAAGACTCAGTTCTTGCCCTTGAGGGGGAGGGGGGCCCACAGCTGGGCAAAAGAATTACATATTTAAACAACTACAATACTATTAGCACGAGGGTCCCATCTTCGATGGTTTGACCTGCACAAGAGGTCATGCCGAATTTCTGGTTCGAATCACAGGCTCAGAATATAGCTGCCTATGGAATCTATCACTTACCAGAATAAATGAATTTATTCGTTGCCCCCAAATCCAGGTGCACGAAGACCCTCTCAGACCTGCACTTGCACACTCTGCCTAGGCTATCCGAACACCTATCTAGACGAAACGTTGAAGTTAGGAAGTTGGATTACGAATGGCAAGCGTACTTAGGGGTCCTACAACCACGCCTAGCCCACGAAAGGAATTCCATACTGACTCGCGGACTACAGGAAGAACATAAAGCCAGCTCCGGGTGCCTGCTCTCTTTCCCTTAGCAAGCTGCACATTTTGGAATTCCGGGATCACGTCTACCCTTCACCATCCGGCGAGAGCCACTCTAGCAGCACCCTTCAGACCTCTACAAAAGTGCACGCTCTTTCCGGGCGGCTCCGGGGAAAGTGGGAAGCCGTCCCCTAGGAGCGCGCGCAGGTGACCGTGGGCTCCGCGAAGCCGCCACGAGGCTGCGGGACCGGCTCCGGGCGCGCCTTACCCGTAGTAGCGGAACGCGTTGATGACCTTCCAGAAGTGCTCGCGCTCCAGCCGCTCCTCGTCCTCGGCAGTGCTGCGCGCGGGGGCCCCGGCAGGCGCGGCCGAGCCCAAACGCCCGGCGGAGAACTGCACCTCCACCTCCTCGCTGCGCCCGCCGTCCTGGGCCGGCTGAGCCGCGGGCGGAGCGCGCCGCCGTCGCTGCATCGCCGCCGCGGCCCACGATCTGACCCGCCTGCGTCTCACCGCGCCCGACTGCTTGGTGGCGGACGGCCGGGCCTCCTCTAGACGGCGCCAGCCGCGGCCACGGCCCCCGCTCGCGGCGCGCCCCGCCCCCGCCGCCCTCAGGCCTCCATTCGCGCTGCGCTCCGCCAGGGTTTCGGGACTCGCGGACTCGGCGCGCACGCGCTGACAACGAGGCCAAAGCCGCGCGCCGCCGCCCGCGCTCATTCGCTGCCCGGCTTCCGCTACGACGCGCTGACGTGCGGTGACGCGTACAGGGCGGGGCTTAGGGCCAGGTGGGAGGAGGGCCCCCTTTGGGGGCGTGGCTTGAGCGGAGGGCACCTGTGAGGGCCGAGTGGGCGGGGCCACGAGCCTGACTGGCGGGCGGGAGTAGGGCGGGCTCTGAGGCTTTCGGAAGCGAGAGGAAAGGGAAAGGAAAAGTAGGTTTCCAGAAATTGGTTTCGAATGTTTTAACTTTAGAGACTGAAAAAGGGAAGGCCTTACGTTTCCCCTTTTAAACTCATTTGATTTTAAGGGGATTCCCTTTAAGCATCCCAGGAGCTGGGAGGCACAATCACCAGTGGTTAGCTTTAAAAATGTTTCTTTTTATTTATATGTATGTGGGGTGGGGGTAATGCCACGTGTGTGGGAGTGCTTACAGAGGCCAGAAGAGGCCTTTGAACCTCCCTGGAGCTCAAGTTACAAGCAAATGTGGTTTCTGGGAACCACACTACTACCTTGGGGAGAAGAGTAAGCATTACCAACTGCTGAGCCATCTCTCCAACCCCTTATTTTTTTTAATGGAAACGTTACCTCTATTGATAGTTTAGGATTACCAGAGACAACTCTAAAACTAGGGGCAACAAGTTCCCAAACAATGAAGTGTAAAATTTCAGCACACCAGCTAATAACCTTCACCAGCATCCTGTCCTTTGGCACTATCTTCCAGCCTCTTAACCCTTCTCTAGGATAGCCGTATCATCTTGGGTTCCAGAAAACTCTTCTTCTACGCTCTCACCCACATACAAAGGTATGCTTGGCAAACACCATATCAAACTTGTAGTCTAGGGGAGCCTGAGTCTCCACGGTATCTATGATCTTGCCTAGAATGCACACAGCTCATTTTGTCTTCTCTAGGTCTCCACTAGGTCATGGTCATATATAGCCAGAGGGAAGTGATGTGAGGGTAGGGTATCAGGTTGGTCTGCAATTCTGTGGGATAAATATTTAGGGCTCCATCAAATCTGAGAAAGGCAGTGTTGGAAACACCATTGCCTGGTGAGGTGGTTCTGATCAGTGTAGGTTGGGTCTTGGTTATCATGGTTTCTCTGACAGATGTTTCATATCTGCCACGAAGACAATTCAGAGTGCTTAAGGAAAGACGGGTGGTGATTAATGGAAAACTCTCAGTTGCCAAAATCAAGAATGTCATCCCATCACCAGGGAGATGAACAAAATCAAATCAATGTTTCCAAACAAGGCTTTGGAAAAGATGAAACAAGCCCTAAAAACTTGGGAGCTGGTTAGTCATCTTGTAAATTCAGTCCACAATGACATTAATGATGACCTGCTTGCCCATGGTGTTGTGTCTACTGGCATAGTCACTGGCACCATCTTCCTTGCCTGTGATGAGCTACTCAGGGTGGAAAAGCTAGCAGTAGGTATTAGTGTGAACTTCATCCACGACTGTGAGTGCCTGTCTCCCCAAATAAAGTGAATAAGGTCTCCTGAGTGGTGGTCCTGTCACTTGGTATCTTTTAATTAGGCTGGATACCATGTTCTAGGCAGTAGAGCTCCCAGCAGGCATTGCCCATCTGGATCTTGGCACTCAAAATCTGAGCATTGTAACACTCCATGGCAGTAGAGGAAATTGGTGGATAGTGTTTCAGTGGTGTGTGTGTGTGTGTGTGTGTGTGTGTGTGTGTGTGTGTGTGTGTGTGTGTGTAAGGGTATGTAGTTGTAGCGGGCCCCTAGAAGTTGGTATGTCATCCTGATTGCCCTAAAACTCAGAGATCCCATGGGGGGGGGTGCATACCTTTAATTCCAGCTCTAGGGGGCAGAGGCAGGCGGATTTCTATATCTTTGTGAGTTCAGCCTGGTCGACAGAGCTAGTTCCTGGACAGCACATGATACACAAAGAAACCCTGTCTGGAAAAAGGGAAACCAACCAAACAAACAAACAAACAGAAAGACTTCAAAGATCTACCTGCTTTTGCCTCCTAAGTATTGGGATTAAAGATTCAAACCACTGCATTCTCCTTCAGTCTATTTCTTAAGAGTAACACACTAGCGTGTGGTTCAAACTTCTAATGAAGAATGCAAAGGAGTACAAATGTAATGTCTTTATCGTAGTCACCTATATCTCTTCTCCAGACACATTCCACCAATTCCTTGTTTGTTCTTCCAGATTTCGATTTAATTCCCGTTTTTCTTAAACACTGGTGTTTTGAAATTATGTGTAAGTCCTTATACCATTAGCTATTACTAATTCTGCACTCACACACACACACACACACACACACACACACACACACACAAACACACACACAAGTAACATATGTCATAATATTGACATAGACCAGAATGGCCTAATTGACACAATCCAGAATGTCATGGGTAAAGACAATCACTTACCTATTTTTCTACTTCCTGGGAAATAAAGTAAACATTTTGAATTTCTTTATGTAAAGGATAGATACTCTCTGTTAAAATACAATGTGTTACCGAGGTGCTTGAGTGTAAACACAGCAGTGATTTGCACATGTGGAAACCTAGGGACCACATGGGGCCATACTATGCATGCCTACATTTTATCAGTCCTCCTTATGACTCTGACTGTACTTATATTAGAATATGATATACATTATTTACATTTTTCAAACACTTTCCCCCTAATTTATTACTTATTACTTCAGTTTTGTGAAGGAGGTGACATTACCTTCCCTTAACAGGTAAAGAAACAGATTCAGAGGAATCCATTTTCCTGCCCTGAACACATAAACCCCAAGTCTGAGATTCTTCTCTTATTCTCTTTCTTTCTGTCTTTTTTGCTGTTGTTGTTGTCATCGTCAATATCCATATAGTCTTTATTTTTTGATATTTTCACATTAATGATATGCATTAAACTTAAGAATATAATTTTCTCATGAATTTATGTGTACTCCTTTTTAAATTTCATTTTTACATTCCAACTACAGTTCTCCTTCCCACTCTTCTTCACCGCCCCCACCTCCCTCCCATCCCACCCCCTATCCACTCCTCCACTCCTCCTAAAGGGTAAGGGCTCCCAAGGGGAGTCACGTATACCAGGGATAGATCCTGGTCATATTACAGGGGGGGGGGCTTAGATAGCCCAAGCTTCAC
Source organism: Cricetulus griseus (assembly GCF_003668045.3). Taxonomy (NCBI): domain Eukaryota; kingdom Metazoa; phylum Chordata; class Mammalia; order Rodentia; family Cricetidae; genus Cricetulus; species Cricetulus griseus. The sequence continues at coordinate 42,506,618 of NC_048596.1, forward strand.
ACATTGTCTCCCACATATGGAGGGCCTAATTTGGTCCCATGGAGGTTCCACAGCTGTCGGTCTAGAGTTCATGAGTTTCCATGAGCTTGGTTCAGCTGTTTCTGTAGATTTACCTGACATGATCTTGACCTCCCTTGTTCATATATTCTACATCTGGTTCCATCAGTTACTGGGTGAAGGCTCTATGATGACAGTTGGGGTATTCACCAATCTGACTACAGGGGAAGGCCAGTTCAGGCACTCTCTCCACTATTGCTAGGAGTCTTTCTGTCTTTTTAATCAATGTGTTGTCTCCTATTTTTTACACTTTTGAGATGAAGGCCACTAGGAGCTTCTGGAAATAGGGTTTCTTCTTTTCACATTCTCACTTAATTCTACAGCTTGTTTAGAAAGTTACTCCACTTGAATTATTTGTAGAATGGACACAATATCTTTTTTTTCCCACTTTATTTGTTTATTTTTCCAGACAGGGTTTCTTTGTGACTTTGGAAGCTGTCTTGGAACTAGCTCTTGTAGACCAGCCTGGTCTCCAACTCACAGTAATCAGCCTGCCTCTGCCTCCTGAGTGCTGGGATTAAAGGCATGTGCCACCATCACCCAGTAAGATATCTTTTTTACAGTGTTGCTGTGATAAATGCATGAGATATATTGACACCTGTTTGACTTGTTATCCCAATAAATGCGTTTTCTTTCCTCTTCTCAGAGTCTTTTAGAATACATTTTCAACTTTCTTTAAAAATACTTTCATTTACAGTTAAAGCAACCAATTTATTTCAAGACAGAGAGTCCCCAATAGTCTAATTATTCATAAGAACCACAGGTAAGGGCTGGGGAGATGGACTCAGTGGTTAAGAACATTTTCTGCTCTTGCTGAGGACCTGAGTTTAGTTCCCAGAACCCATGTGGTGGCTTACAACAAGCTGAAAACACTTTTTTTTTCTTTTCCTGAAGCCTTCTTTGACCTAACTTGTTTGCAATGATTTTCCCCTATGGACATCGTCCCAAAACATGAAACTAACCATGGGGGCTAGAGGCTATGGATTGTTTTCATCAGGTCATGTCCAACCAGGAGGTGCAGTGGTGGTGCACGCCTTTAATTCCAGCACTTGGGAGGCAGAGGCAAGCAGATCTCTGTGAGTTTGAGGCTAGCCTGGTCTACAGAGATAGTTCCAGGACAGGCTCCAAAGCTACAGAGAAACCCTATCTTGGAAAACCAAAAGGAAAAAAAAAAAAAAAAAAGAACAACCAAAATAAGCAGTCAATGTCATATCCAGGAATAACTAAAAAGGAGACCTCCACTCTCTTCAGTTGTTCTACAGAGATGTTAAGTAAACTTTTAAAGTGCCTTCATTTGTCTGCTGTTGATGAGAATGTGGAGTGACAGGCCTGCCTGTTCTGGGAAAGTGTAGAGAAGTGTGATGTGTGATGGTTTCCAAATCCTGCCTCTACTGAGACAGAAAACTTGCATCTGTTAGTTACATGAAGCAGATTCATTCTGTACAGATGGGAAGCAAGGGTCATTGGAAGCCTGGAATTCATTACAAGCTGGTCCTGCCAAGACTCAGGAAGGCTGCCCAGGGAGGCTGGAGTCTCATCTGTGCATGTGTCATCTATATCACAGCTGAGAGCCACAGGAAGCAGACCACCGTGGCTTTCGTGTCCTGGGCCATATGACACATTGGGCTACAGTACCAAGGACCTTCTTGCTTCTAGGGCACAGTAACAGAGATGAGACTTATTTCAGGATTTTGAGTCCCCAGCAGTATCATCATTCATAAGAACCATAGGTAAGGGCTAGAAGATGGCTCAGTGATTCAGAGCATGTTGTGTTCTGCTCTTGCTGAGAACCTGAGTTCAGTTTCCAGAACCCATAGTGGCTTACAACTGTCTGTAACCTCAGTTACAGGGGATCCAATGCCTTCTTGTGATCTCTTCTGACATATATACACTCAGGCACATACACAAAAAATAAAATAAATAAATATATACAAGTGAAAAAGGGTGGGGTCCAGGTCCATTTCGGGTCATTCTGGGAACTGTTCAGCAAAGGCTCTGTAGTTCAGTAGTTCCTTACAAAACCAAACACACACTTACCATGAAACCCAGTGTTCACAAGCATAGATGCTCATCCAAGAAAACACATGTGTACACAAAAGCAAGTGTAAGGTCAGTACAATAGGCTATATTTATTCAAACCTATACATGAAAAATCTAAAGCCAGGAACTAAAAAGAAGCCAAATGTTCTTCAGCAGATGACAGCAAAGATAACAGGTAAAACTGAAAGAAACTATTTTGAGATGTTTTTCTTTCAAGAAAATTTACAGTAAAAATCCTACATACACTTTGGATGCTATAAAGTGTTGAAATCTCCTCTGACAGATAACATAGCCCATTGTTTTGTTTTCTCTTTCTCTTTTTTCCCCATTTCTGCCTCCCTCAGATTTTCAGGATGTATGGAAGGAAGTCAGATTCTTTGTCAGCATATAACACAAATGGCCTTTAGCTCAAGTCCCAGTTTGAGAATTTCTGTTCCTTTCTGTTACCTTCTGAGCCAGGCATGGTTGTACATATTGCCCAGCATTCAGGAGGCTGAGATAGAAGGATGCTGATTTACAGGCCAACTGGCACATTCTGCAAAGACAGGGTCTCAATAATTTTTTTTTTTTCAGAGCTGAGGCCCAACCCAGAGCCTTGTGCTTGTTAGATAAGCACCCTACAACTGAGTTAAATCCCCAACCACTCAAAAAAAAAAAAAAACCTTAAATTGTTACATATGGTATGCTGTATTTATGTTTTTGAATACTAAGCAGAACAGCTGGTAAACATATTAAGAATATGGTTGTGAGTATGAAAGACAAAGAACAGGGGCTATAGCTATGATAGGCAGCTCAAGTATGCCTTATGGTAGACTCTGTGCTATCTTTGACTTGTACTAGCTGGTTTTGCAAATAGTTCTTCATTTCAGTCATGAACTCTAGGCTGAGGATGTCATAATTTGGCCTTAAAATAATGACAATACACTGTGGGACTGGAGATAGGTCTCCAGGAAATGATCATAGGGACCTTAAGTAGATCATTATAGTCAAAGAAACCAGTATCCAGACCGCAACTGTGTACACACACGACATGGCCTCAAAACAAGGTGAAACAAACAAAAGCAAGTGTGTCTAATCTTAGGTATTACAACTATAGGATATGGGTGTCAATTGTGTGTACGCAGGGAGAAAAAGCAGGAAGACGGCGGAAGGTACACACTGCAAGGGGAGGGAGGAGGAGGGGGGAGGGAGGAGGGAGGAGGGAGGAGGGAGGAGGCTAGCACCAGGTAGAGTCATCTTCCTGTTCTGTTTTCTTTCCCTGGTCACTAGATCAGAGGGGCTGATTCTTCTTCATTTTAGAAAACTTGAGATCAAACATTCCAATCTGAAAACCAGGGTTCCTGTAGCTGAAGGAGGCACAGATGGACATTATGAGAACTTTTGTGTCCCAGCCATAAATCAGTCATTTCCCTGTGGGGTTGGAACACATCACTGTTTTCTCAGCTGAGCAACAGAGAGTATCTATAAAAAATTTTCTGAGACAATCCTTACTTCAGTGCCTCAAGATATTGATATGATACTTGGATTTGGTGGCTGATGGATGATGGGTGATGGGAGATGTCATTCTGTAACTATGTTTCTCTTATTGGTTGATGAGTAAAGCACTGTTGGCCAATAGGAAAGCAAGACAGGTGGGTCTAAGAGATGAGGATTCTGGCAAGTGTAGGCACAGAGAGACTCGATGTAGACCGCAATGGAGTAAGAGTCCCGGACCTTTTCTCTGGTAAGATAAGACTACATGGAAATACTTATATTTATAGAAATGGTTAGTAATTAAGACAGAGTTAGCCAATAAGAAGCCATAGTCAAGGGCCAACAAATTTATAATTAATATAGTGTCTCATGTGTTATTGAGGGGCTGAAGCGGCTGTGGGACCCAGGCGGCTGGTGGGAAAGAGTATTGTAAATCCCCTTCTCATCTCGTGGCAGCTGCCAGACATACTTCTGTTTCTCTCTCCTCTCTTCTCTCCCTTTCTCTTGACACTAAGTCAACACACATTTGAGGCAATTGTATCTGTTTCTTCTGCTTTTTTCATCCACACTTGGAAATAACTCTAGATTTGAGAAAAGTTGAAAGAGTACGTAGTGCAGAGTTTTCCTTACCTTTCGCATAGTGCCATCTTTTATTGGTGTGTTTGGGTTATTTTGGTTTACAGTTCCAGAGAGGTACAGTGCATCATGGCAGGAGGAGCAGGAGGCAGAGGGTCACACTGAATGAAAGTCAGGAAGCGGAGAGTGAACAGGAAGTGGAACCCCGCTATAAAACTTAAGGCCCGCCTCCAGTGTTCTACTTCCTCTAGCAAGGCTCCACCCGTGGTTCCTCAACCTTCCGAAACAGCATCACTATCTGGGGACCCAGTTTTCAAACACATGAGCTTATAGAAGGCATTTCACATTCAAATCACAGCATTTTGTCCCTGAGCCCCTACAGCCTCATGGCTATCTCATAATCCAAAATGAACTGTTCCAATTTCCAATGTCCCCGCAGTCGTCAATAGCCCCAACACTATTCAAAAGTCTAAAGACTCTTCTGAGACTCAACAATTTCTTAATTGTTATCCCTTATAGAATTCAAGAAACACATTATATCCTTCCAAAATGCAACGGCAGTTTTCACCCAGTATGCTCTAATGCTAATACATGATGATAGCACAATGATCAAAACAAGAAACTAGTACAATAGAACTAAGCTACAAAGTTTACTTCCAGTCAAGCTATTTCCCCATTACTGTTACAGTGTTCCAGAATCCAATCCAGGTTTGGCATTGTCATGTCTCTCTAGTGTTCTCCAGTTAGGGACAGGTTCTCAGCCTTTCTTTTTCTTTCTTGGCTATGACACTCTGGAAGAAGACTAGTTGATTCCATGGGGTGACTACAGTTTAAGTTTATCTGAGGTCTTCTCATGATTAGATTGAAGGTACACATTTTCAGCAGCTGTACTACAGAAGTGACAACCTTCTCAGTGAGTACAGGAGACAGTGTGGTGCCAGCGATGACAGGTTTCCAATCAAGCAAGAAGCACAAAGCACCCTACAATCTAGTAACAATAATCTTGCAACTAGGACTGACCTGGCAGTAGATTGTCAATGGAACTATTTGTGAAGAGGCTGTTGTTATTGATTAGGCAAGGGTTGATTGATAAACAATGGTTACCTGGTCCAAGGCTGGAGGACAGGGGTGAAAGTTGGAATATGAGACTTCTAAGGTAAAAATTAAGGGATTTGGGGAAGGTTCTGTATGTGAAGAGACAGGAATTGGGGAGAACTGAGACATTAGGTAGATTGATTCCTTTACCAATTGAGGCCCACTCTCACATCAGCTCACATCCTAGAGAAAATATACTGTCCACCCCACCCACTCGGTTTTACAGAACGAAACTGATTACAATGAGTATAACGAGAAGCTTTGAAGGGGGAAAGAAACATAATTTAAAAAACCCCAAGGGTTATAAGTGACTCACCTCTAGACATAGTGACAGGCTTAGATGTGTCTAATAAACTTTTAAGGGCTTTAGCACTTGCTGGGCCTCTTAGATGTTCCAGGATGATTTCATAACATGCTATTTGATCTTGAGAACAGTTTTAGGTCTGTAGGATGGAGTCAAGAGGGTTGGGATTGAAAGATGGATCTAATAATAGCAAATACTCGCCAGGTGCCAGGCATTTGATGACACTCTATATCAAACTGCAATCAATTTCATCAGGCACAACAGAATCATTTCAATTTTTTACTACATTCAAGTTTCTTTAGGCTTGGAGAGGTGAGCAGCACAAATGTGCTCAAGTTCCAAAGTTAAATGCAAACACAGGGTTATCTTTCTCTGTTCTATGCAATTTCTATTCACTTCTAGGAGTGTTTCATTGCAAACATAATGTCCAGGCAGTACACATCTCTATTAATGCCTCTAGCAGGTTAGTTATTCTTCTAACTTCCAGTTTCATCTGAATGTGAAGCAAATCGTGGTTTGCAACTGCAGCAAGTAAGCATTACTTCTTCATGTGATTTGTGATTTACTGTAAGCACTAATCTAGCAATAATCTGAGATAATCTTATTTAAGTGTTAACTGTACTTTCAGGTGGCTTCTGTGGTACTACAACACAAGCACAGAATATTAAAACATGGGAAGGTATCTCTGAGATCTTCTTAGATTTTAACTATTAAACTTTTTAATAGTGTACAAAATGGGTAGCTAAGGATGGTGCTGGTGTAATTGAAATGTGGGTTCAGGAAGCTGGGTGTCTTAGTCACTGTTCAATTGCTGTGAAGAGACACCATGACCAAGGGAACTCTTGTGAAAGAAAGCATTTAATTGGGGGTTTAATTACAGTTTCAGATACTTACTCCATTAACACCATGGCAGAAAGCATGGGAGCAGACATGTATGGCACTGGAGTGGTATCTGAGAGCTACTGTATCCTGGTCTGGAGGCAGAGGTGGGTTCCAGTGTGGGGGAGGAGGGAGGGAGGGAGGATATAAGAGAGGGAGAGAGAGAGAGAGAGAGAGAGAGAGAGAGAGAGAGAGAGAGGAGGAGGGGGAGGGCTGGCTTGGGCTTTTGAAAACTCAAAGCCCACCCCCAGTGACACATTTTCTCCAACGAGCCCATACCTGCTAATCCTACTAATCCTTTGGTCAACTCCCTGATGACTAAGCATTCAAATATATGAGCATATGGGGGCCATTCTTAGTCAAACCACCACACTGGGCCAGAGAGTTTAGGGACTGGTCTGACCTCACAAGACAGGATAGCATAGTAGTTAAGACTGTCACTACTTGAACCATAAAAGTTGGATTTCCAATCTGTCTCCTATGAGCGATGGAAGCATGACTTTGGGTAGTTATTGTACCATTTACAGTCTCATAATTATGTGTTTGTTTAAACATTAAACAATGTATTCTACCCTTCATACAGTTAAAATATGACTTGTAGAATATATAAAGCAAACATGTTTCAAAGATTCATTTAAGAAATTAATAATCTGGCAAGATAGTAAAGGTGGCTCAAAGAGAATTAGAGACAGAATTTGTGGTGTCTCTAAGAAAAGTACTGGAATAACATCACTTTAATATAAATCTGGTCCCTGTATTAGAGCAATAAACTGAGCTTTTAGAATTATTGTTTCTACCAGAAAAATAATTTACATTTCTGCCAGCCAAATTAATTTTGCGTCTTTATCAGCTGTTTTCAAGAGAGGAGTGATTTTTGTCCCCAGGGGACAATGGCAATGGGAAACATGTTAGAGTTACAACTTGGGGTGGGGTTGAGGGGTGTAGAAGAAAGGGATAGTTGTCTCTTCAGTGTGTAGAACACAGCCCTTAGAAAATCTCTCTAGATTCAAATGTCAGCAGGGCTGAGGAGAGAAAACCTGGTGATGTTTGTGTAGGTTAACATTTACACTTACAAGATCTTAACTATTCTACTTAGGAGAGAATTCCAGTCAAAGAGTGCCAGCAGAGACTTGGATAATCTTTGGCCGAGTCCTAACCCTGAAGGGACAGGAAAAAACAAAACAAAACAACACCCTTTTCTTTTTTTTCAGGCTTTAGAGTATGGTTCTTCCCTTCCTTTTTTTGTGTTTTTGAGGTAGGGAGGGTATCATTGCCTAGTCCAGGCTTGCCTGAAACTGGAAATTCTGTATCAGCCTTCTAAATGCTGGGATTACAGGCACTGTCAACAGCCAAAATAGAATTTTGTTTGCTTATTTTTTATTTTTATTTTTTGTTTGTTGAATTTCTGTTCTTGAGAGTTTGACCCCGGGGCTGACTTCAAACTCAGTATGTGGCCAAGGCTGGCCTTGAACTCCTGATCTTCCTGGCCCCACCCTGACCTACTGTGTGCCATCAAGTCAGGCAGCACATTTTCTTGCTAGCATTTGACACTGTGTAGATAGGAAAAATGCTCAGTAAAGGTTATTATTATAAAATTTCAGGCCGGGTGTTGGTGGCCCATGCCTTTAATCCCAGCACTTAGGAGGCAGAGGCAGGCAGATCTCTGTGAGTTTGAGGCCAGCTTGGTCTACAGAGCCGAGTTCCAGGACAGGCTCCAAAACAATACAGAGAAACCCTGTCTTGGAAAATAGAAAAACAAACAAACAAAAAATTTCAGGTTCTATGTAGGTGTCTGTATACTTGTGTGATAAACAAAATCTTCAGCATACTTGGAATCTTTCAACAACACCATACAATATTACTATCGGAAATGATTTTACTGTCAGATGATTTCTTCATGATCACTTTGAAATGTTAAGAAAAATCAATATAATCTTCAAAATAATGCATTTTGTGTTTAAAAAGGCAAACCATATCTTAAAAGTAACATGAAATACAGACTCAAAAAACCCGGCCTCTCATTTTTCCCAAGGACTGTACTGTCAAATGGAGAATATCCAAGATCTAGAAAGAAAACCCACTACATATCTGATGTGGAAAAGTTCTGGAAATGCAAAATCACAGAGTTGCAGTTTTGTGGCACATTAATTGGCCAGCTTATTGATTGATAGGGCTGGGGATGTTGTATACTAGGCAAGTCTCTATCACTGAACTGTATCTAGGCTCTGTCTGGAGCACTTCTGATTGTCTAACACATTTTTTTTTCTTATGGGCAAATGATATATGCATAATATCTCAGAAATAAGAAATGGAAAGTTAAAAAAATACAGGGAATGAAGATGCATAGTTTTCCAAATTCCTCTCCTATAATTAGTTGAACAGCGTGCCCAATAGTTGTATTAGTCTAAGTCCATCTGGCACATATAATAATGAAAACTAGAAACTTGTATATAAAGAATTGAGTACATTACTTACATAAAATCAATAATTATTTTAAGAATTAATAAATATGCTTATATACATGTAATATATAAAATACATAAATGATTGAAATGTTTAAAATAGATACATGTTTAAAGAAGGTACAATGTAAAACAATAGGATATGCACATAACTTCATAAGTACAAGTAGATATTGAAAGGCCCGCTGCCTCTCTGTCCCCCCCCCCCTATGCCAATGCTGGGTGTTCTCTCTGGAGCAGCCGGGATGGGCTGGGAAGAACAGTTGACTGAGGGCAGCGCGGCGGGGACTGAGCAGGGCAGGGCTAGGATGCGGCCAGGGGCTGGAGAGTGCAGCGCGGGCGATGCTGCTTGTCCGGGAGCTGCGAGCTGCGAGCAGGGAGCCACCTCCAAGGCCAAGGGCGGAGCTGCCCTGCTTCCCCTTCATCCCGCTGTCCCTGCCCCCGCCGGCCTCCACTTCCCCCGCCCCCACACCCCCCCAATGGGGAGCCTTCATCCCAAGGTCAGCCATCTGGACCGGCAAAAGATAAAGGCCATTTCGCCTGACTATTACGGTGCCTTTTTCCCCTATAAAAGGACTCCCCTTCCGGGGCTCGGGGCTTAGCCTACCAAAAGCTAAGCCCCGGGGTACCAGCGCTACTAATAAACCCTCTTGCTCTTGCATCCAAAGTTCGTGGTTTCGCTGATTCCTGGGTGTGGGTCTCCTTCTACGAAAGTACCTCTTCTGAGGTCTTTCAATATTTATTATATAAGCAAGAAATCATCAAAAAAATTGGGGATATTTATCCAGTAGCTGATAGAAGCAGAAGCAGAGACCCACAACTAAGCACTGAGCCAAACTCCTGGAATCCAGTTGTAGAGAGGGAGGAGTGTTGAGCAAAGGGGTCAAGACCATGCTGGGGAAACCCATAGAGACAACTGACCTGACCAAGTGAGACCTCACAGACCCCAGTCTGACAGCTGGAGAAACACTATCCCTGATGTTGTGTAGGTCATGCTGCTTTGACTAGAGCCTCTGAACTACTATTAAAAATTTAAATGAATTTCTTTATGTACCCAGAAGTGGTGAGCAATGCCTACCTTGCCTTTTCCATATCTCTATTTCCTTCACTTTGGACCATTGACAGCATATTGAAGGATCAGCCTGTGCCACAAACCCAAGGTCAGCATAGTCAGTATCATGGAGCTCACAGGAACTCATCATTGTGCCTTGCCCTATGGCTAACCTCATTAGCTGGCTAGCTTCCCTGACTAGGCCAAAAATCCAGAACAGAAAGCTCATTTTAGTAGGCTATTTCTCTGTGGTTCGTTGTAAAATGGAAAGTCTATGTCCATGCTGGTGTACTGTGGAGTCATGGCCTGGCCCTGCTCTTGCCATTAGCTAGCTGTGTGGAGTAGTCTACCTCACTAGCTCTGGTTTCAGCATCCATACTGCGCCAGAATCTGGACAGATGTTAACAATCTAACACTTTATGATTCCAGATAATAAACAAGCTGACTCTTAAAACGTAAACTGGTACCTAAAAGGGTAAAGCTTGAATCTTAACCATTGGTGAGAGACCGTATGTCTTAATGCACAGTCTTTAATCAGCCTTTGCTACAGTCATCTTGTCTTTATTTCTGTGTGTGACGAATACATGTGCATGTGTCTGCATATGTGTACATATGTATGCACGTGAATACGCACTTGGATACAAGGCCAGAGATTGACAATGGGAATCTTTATTTTTTGAGACAGGATCTCTCACTGCACCTAGAGCCCATCAATTCAGTTAGAGTGGCAGACCAGCGACTCCTAAGGATTGATCCTTTTGTCTCTGCCTCTCCAGCCCTCAGAATGCAGGCAAGTGCCACTACACATGGGTTTTTCCATGCGAGTACTAGGAATCCCAACTCAGGTCCTCATGTTTATGTGGCAAGTATTGCCAACTGGGAGCCTAAACCTTTAACAGCTGAGCTACTTCTCCAGTCCTACTCTTGTCTTTTCCATCTTCTGCCATGTTTAATAGTAAGTATACGTCTTCAGGCAGCACATCCTACAGGGATTGAGAAAGTGAGATTTTTAGCAGACTTGTTCCTTGTCAGTACAAAGAGCAGACGCTTGCTTCATGTATCTTTCTGGATTCAGAAAGATCACTAACTGATAAAGGGCAACTGTAATATGAAATGATACATACAGAAACCAAGCACTGGAATTGTTTATTTTAAATTCCTGACATTTCTTACTGATAATAGTAAGCAAAAGACGGTAGTTTCCCCCCCCCCAAACTTAGTACAATGTTTCCATTTTTTTCTTTCTTTTTTTTGGGGGGGAAAGAAGGGGGGGTTTCCAGACAGGGTTTCTCTGTGGCTTTGGAGGCTGAACTGGAACTAGCTTTTATAGACCAGGCTGGTCTCAAACACAGAGAGATATGCCTGCCTCTGCCTCCTGAGTGCTGGGATTAAAGGCGTGTACCACCACCGCCCAGCCAATGTTTTCATTTTTAATGACTGTTCAGTTCCCTTACATATTCCTCCACAAGGCAGCCCTTCTCTGATTAAGTCTTCAATGCTGAAACAGCAAAAAATTTGGAATAACGATTCTCTATCACACCTCATGGTGGAGGGGCATCTCAGAAATCCTTAATAAGCTTGAATGATCTACATACATAAAATGTACACTCAATGTACATGACAATATATATTATAGGAAGGCATGGTGGGGTACACCTTTAATCCCAGTACTCAGAAGGCAGAGGCAGGTGGATCTCTATGAGTTCCAAACCAGCCTGGTCTACATAATGATATCCATGTCAGCCAAGGTTGCATAGTGAGAGACTATGTCTCAAAATCAAACAAAAATATATATTACGTTTTCAACCTAAAAGCAATAAAATCTACTATGATAATAACAACACAAATGACAATCACTCAATTTTGACAGGATCTTGACTAGGGAGAAGCTGTGGCATATATTTTCAGTTTCTGTTTCACCATCCTTTCTTGCTAAAATATCCTTGCTCTGTCCTATGGCAATGTTCCAAATGAGGTAACAAATGAGGCAAGACTGGCATGAACTTATCATTGTGGCATCCTCTTCCCAGCCCCCCAGGCAGTGAGAAGTGACCATATATCCCAGTTCTGACAGGGATTGAGGGCAAGAAAGCTAGACCAGAGAGGGCCTTGGAGGCCACAAGGGGGATCTTGAAAGTTACCCTTTAATTAAGGATAATTAAAATCAGGACTTTAAACAGCTTGGCCAAAAATATGCAGGTAGCTGCTAATTTGAGCCCAGGTTTGGTTTTGTTTATGTTTTGTATTTTTTGTATTGTATACAACCAAAAACACTAGTTATCAATGAATGTTGGAAATAAATAACAACTGACCAGATGAGTCAATATAACTATAACTATACATACATACACAACACATACATACATACATATGAATGTATATACACATACATACATATGAATTGAGAAGATTGTGGGTAACTATTTTATTATTAATAAACAAATTTCATATATAAATTAGGACTGGTCTACACATATACATAATTTTAATCCCAACACTGAAAGAGGCATTAAGAAATTACACAATTCCCACCCACTGCCCACGCCTTTCAAAAAAAGGCCTTGGTTTTACATATGACTGAAGACTTTGTAATTCAGAGTGTTGGTTTCAGAAAACCAAGTGAAATACACCAAATCCTTCTGTGGATAAAAGAAATCTCATCAGAGAGACACCTGATATTGGACAAGCAGAAGAAAACCCACTACTACAAAGCACAAAGTCTCCAGATGCTGCAGTGACTTCTGACCCAGTCAAAGTGAGACCCTTATATTGGGTAATGGTGCTGGTTGCAGGTGGGGAGCATTGCTATGTGATTGCAGACAGCATTTACCAAATTAAAAATTATAATCGATACAAACACAATGAAAACTAGAAAAAAACCATGCATAGTGTTTGAGTGTGTGAAGACAACATAAATATGCAGAATAACATGGAGACACAACTTCATGCACAAATGCAGAAACACACACAACACAATATGCATTGTGGACTAGACAGCAATCTTTTTCTCATGCTAGGTCCTAGTCAGAAAAATCTGACCTCCGTTCTTATAGAGGAACTGACCCTTTGTGCGTGAGCTGTGCTGTGCCTTCAGCAGAGTGAGAGCAAGCCATCTTGTATTCATGAGAGGTTCCTGTCCAATAGCATGGGCACACACTGCTCTACACCACATTGTGAAAAGTGTGATAAAATGAACAAAAATACAGAAGAGTTGTCACTGTCCTGCAGGGCACACTGCAACCTGGTTAATGTTCTTCAGCACATCCCTCCATGTTTCTTTGTTTTTTTCCAAGATAGGGTTTTCTGTCTTTAAGTTTCTTAATCCATCGCAGGAGGACTTGCTGCATTCCATCGTTGCGCTGTTACTCACAAACCTTAGGAATAAAGAAAAAAATATGAGTACTCCAAGTCTTATTTGATTAGGTCTTCACACCTAATACCTAACAATGTTAAGATTAAAAGGATTTTGAGGCAAAAATTCTGCTTTCTCCGTAAAGAACCACATTGAATACAAATCCCATTGTTTTAATCCTTGCATCAAATTTTAAGCCTGTCTTTAGAAATTAGACAACCTCAACAGTAGATGAAGACTCATTATTGAGAACAGTGACTATTTAATGTTAAGCCACAGACAGGACATATTTATCCCTACTCTGCCTCCCAAGGCTCAAAGGACATTTCAGAAGAGGGGGCAGAAGGGACTGAGAGCTGGAACATCAGGAGGAGAGTGACACACTATCTTCTGGATTTGAAATGACTGTGGTACCAGTGAACTCACTGAAGCTATGGTTTTATGCACAAGACCTGCCCAAGATGGGGTCCACCAATACTATGTCATGATAGAGAGGGGCTCCTGAGACCCCATTTCTCTTGAACTATTTGTGGTTAATTGTGTCTTGAGGAGGGGAAGCTGTTTTCCTCAGTGGTGTAACCATTGGTAAGTTGACTATGTTCTGGTAAACACTGCCTACCTATGCTCACACAACCCTAATTAAACTCAGTGGTTCACAAGCAACAACGATAACACAACAAATTAACAACCAAAGTAAACATAGAAAAAAATGACATGAAAATAGGAGGGTGATGTATTGGAAAGAAGGGGTTCAATGGGAGTGGCAGGGTGATGAGAGAGCATTATGGGTGATGGAAATGACCAAGCACATTATAAATGTGTACATAATCATCAAACAATGAAAACTAGAAAGCCCAGATGCCCAATATCATTTACAGCTGGCATAGATACTTGACTATAGGAAGAGAAAATTTTGAGGACCAGAAGTTCATCAAAGGGCAGCTGCCTGCAGGCATGCTTTTTGTTTGAGTGTTGTCTGGATATGGGAAAGAAGTATCCTAACCTTCAATCCAGTGTTGTAAATGAAGGAGGCTTAGGTGAACTGTTCAGAAACTCAAGAAAAAACCTGATGCATTCTTACTATTCAGTTTTGTCAGAGAAAACATATTTTCTCAAGTATAGTATTTAATTGCTGAAATAAATGTAAAAATGTAAAATGTAAAATAAAAGCAAAATGTATAAATTATTGCACTCTGTCCACACAAGTACTAGTTCTGAGACCTTATTCTAAGAATGTAATTAAAAAATAAAACCAACAGTATGCATAGACTCTGTGTGTGTGTGTGTGTGAGAGAGAGAGAGAGAGAGAGAAAGAGAGAGAGAGACAGACAGACAGACAGTCAGACAGACAGACAGACAGACATATAGAGAGGTATCATGGGGATTAAACCCAGGGCCTCGTGTATGTTAGGCAACCACTGTGTGGTGGTTAGTTTTATGTCAATTTGATAGAAGCTAGAGTTATTTGAAAGGAGAGAGCTTCCATTGAGAAAATGTCGCCATAAGATCGAGCTTCAGGCAGTAGGACAATTTCTTAATTAATGATTGATGTAAGAGGGCCCAGCCCATTGTGGGTATAGCCATTCATGGTGGACCTGGGTTCTATAAGAAAGCAGGCTGAACAAGCCATGATGAGCAAGGCAGTAAGCACCCCTCCATGGCCTCTGCATCAGCTCCAGCCTCCAGGTTCCTGTCTTGTGTGAGTTCCTGTCCCCACTGCTCTTATCTAGGGACAAATTGCTTATCTTGTATTTGCAAAGGACAATGCACTTTGAACACTAAAGTACACACAACTCAAAACTTTGTAGAAACTTTGTAAAACCTATAGCTAAACACAACTCTAGTCAAATAATCAGTGAATCTTGACATACCATTAATGCTAACAACTGCTCCTGATACTGCTCTACTGAAAAATTGCTCAACAAAAAACCTCATCTGGCAGCTCCAATTTAGGAGCACCTCATAACCTCATGAAGACTTGAGTGTTATGAAAGGTTCATAAACCCTTTCTTCCCTAACTAAGGCACACTACATACAACACATATAGTTTTTTTTTTTTTGACTAGGTATTGATGTTACCACTTGCAGTAACAGAAGTAAGTATCCAAGACAATTAGAAAAAAGCTAAATGATGTTATGGGAACTGGGGCTATGTGGCAGATTGAATAGGAATGGCCCCCATAGACTCATGTGTTTGGATGCTTGGCCCATCGGTAGTGGCACTATTAGGAGGCGTGACCTTGTTGGAGGAAGTGTGCCACTGTGGGGGTGAGCTTTGTGGTCTCATATGCTCAAACTATGCCCAGTGTGTTACACAGTCTCCATCTGCTGCCTGCAGATCAAGATGTATAACTCTCATGTTGTGGAATATTCCTCTACACTGTGTGGGAGATATGTCAGTGTGATTGGCTTAACAAAAAGTTGAATGGCCAATAGTTAGGCAGGAATTCCATATACAGAGGATGCTGGGAAGAAGGGCAGAGAAGTTAGCCAGATGTGGAACAAGTCAGACACACAAAATGGGATAGAGGTAAAAAGCCACATGGTAGAATGCAGATCAATAAAAATATGGGTTATTTAAGTTATAAGAGCAAGTTAGAAACAAGCCTAAGCTATCAGCTGAACTTTCATCGAAAGTCTCCATAGGATTTGAAAGCTGGCTGGTGGGACAGAGAAAGACTAGATACACTCTTAGCTTCTCCAGCACCATGTCTGCCTGCACATTGCCATGTCTCACCATGATGATAATGGACTAACGCTCTGAAATTGCAAGCTAGCCCAATTAAATGTTTTCCTTTACAAGAGTAGCTGTGGTCATGGTGTCTCTTCACAGCAATAAAACCGTAACTAAGACAGGCTATTATGCCAGATAGTTACAGTAGTATTATTTGCTAGGTAGAAATTATATTTCAAATTCAATTTAGGAAAATACAAATACATGATAATAAAAATTAATTTTTCCATTTCTTTTCTTTCTTTCTTTCTTTTTCTTTTTTTTTTTTTTTTGGTTTTTCGAGACAGGGTTTCCCTATGTAGCTTTGGAGCCTGTCCTAGAACTAGCTCTTGTAGACCAGGCTAATCTCGGACTTACAGAGATCTGTCTTCCAAGTGCTGGAAATAAAGGCGTGCACCACCATCACCCAACTGATTTTTCCATTTTCTATCTTTCCATCTGGTATCAGCTATGGGATGTCTTTGTTCTATACTAAAGTATCAATGCCAAGTTTTAGATTTCATGCTGGTGTATAAAACAAGAACTCACTGGGCTGGAGAGATGGCTTGGTGGTTAAGAGCACTGACTGCTTTTCTAGAAGATGAGGGCTCAATTTCCAGCACCCACATAGCAGCTCACAACGCTGTAATTCCAGTTCCAAGGGACCTGACACTCATATTGCAAAAGACCAATGCACATAAAATAAAAATAAATAATTTTTTAAAAAGAAAGAAATAAAAAAGGAACTCATCCTTCGATCTTCTAATGGTAGTGATACTTAGCTTCATTATATAACATCAACAAAGCTGCATGAATACGGACACCAACAAACATACCAAAACCCATAAATCAGCATGGCTGGTTACCCAACGTGTTCACAGCATCCTCCTATAAAAGAGGGATTGATAATGAACATGATTATAATTTCTTCCCTTTAGAATCAATGTTTTTATAATGATACAAAAACAAAAGTTTTTAAAGGGACCTAGATGGTCCTGGTGAATAAGTTGCTTTGTTACATTAACATTGGGAAATGATTACATTTTACTTCCAGCTTCAGATTTTATTAGGACTACATTATACATATACTCTATATAGACTTACAGAGGTGGTTTGAAAGAAAATAGCCCCCAAAGGGAGTGGCAGTATTAGGAGGTATGAATTTGTTGATACAGGTATGCCTTGTTGGAAGAAGTGTGTCACTGTGGGGGTAGGTTTTGAGGTTTCCTATGCTCGAGCTATACCCAGTGACAAAGTTCACTTCCTGTTGCAGAACTCTCAGTTCCTTCTCAAGCAGGATGTCTGCCTGAATGCAGCCATGTTCCTCCATGATGATAATGGACTAAACCTCTGAAACAGTAAGTCACCCCTAAGTAAATGTTTTCCTTTATAAGAGTTGCAATGGTCATGGTGTTCTTCACAGCAATAACTTTCCTGTGTTATTTACCTTTTTATTTATGTATCAATTTTATTACCTTATCATAATCATGACTGTATATTCTTATAATGAAGAATTTGCTGAACAGGGTTACACAAAGTGAAAAAACCCAGAGTCACCATTTGACACCTTAGAAAGGTCACCCTGGTGTTCTGAGGCTCAAGGCTAAAGCAGGCTATGCTGAGGATCCTTCTGGCTGGAAGAACTTGGAGAGGTGCTGGGTTACTATATATAGCACAGTAATTTATCTGGGCAATGGAAGGCCACCATCAATCTTGGAGGCAAGCAAAGTGGATCTGTTTCCAAGTTTTATATCTTCTAGTGTTTCTATTATTATTATTATTTTACCTCTATCTTGCACACACACACATTTGAGTCCCATACACAGACATATACTATCTTGTGGGTTCACAGCATCTGCTGCAACATGCCAGCTGTTCTTCGCCCTTTTGGGCAGATGGCAAAAGAAGGATTTGGGGTGACATGGGGGTATAATGCATCTGAGGAACATGACCAAAGTATCCTCTGTCTTTATTGTCAGACAGATCCTAAGGCTTAAACTCCAGTATTTGACTTAGTCACTAAAAGGGACCTGTGTCTATGCTCTGGCCATTATTGGAAAAACAGATGTTAGTATCTGGGCACTAGAACATCTTGAGCCCTCTCACTGGGCCAGAGAGTATCTTGTCTTTCTCAGATAAGTAGTTCTGGCTCAGGGTTGTCATTTATAAACGCTGAGCAACTCACATCACCCACCATTCTTCATCTACTTATGTTGGTGGACTGGGCCGCATTATGGGAGGCCTACCTTCCATCAGAATAACAGATGGCAGGTGGGATGGTAGCGTGGGGCAGAAGGGGTGGGGTGTCAGGGTGGGATATTAGGGTGGGGTATCAGGGTAGGGTGGCAGGGTGGGATATTAGGGTGGGGTATCAGGGTAGGGTGGCAGACCTACCCTGATAAGGTCTGGATAAGGATTATTGGTAAGGATTATTAGTTCTATTTATATGAATAAAACTTAACATGGTCCTACAATTTCCTCAAAGGGCTTCCTGCCTATGTAAAGGGCTGACCTTACAACCAGGAAGTCAGGATCAATGGGAGGCCCAGATGGCTTGCATGGCTAGTCAGAGAGGAATTGCTGAAGAGAGGGTAAGCTTAATTCTTACTGAGTGACTAACATGTGGGCTACAGCAGGGTTTTCTCACCCTAAACCCTGCTACATTCTTCCCTGCTGTTGAGGCTAATACTGTTTTCTCTTAAGCCAGCTGACCATGACATTTGATCTGTGTTAACCACAAGAATCTTTTTCCTTTTTTTTTTTTTTTTTTTTTTTGAGATAGGATGTCACTCTATAGCTTAAGTTGTCTTTGAACTCATGACTCTCTTTCCTGATCTATTTGAGTGCTGCAACAGAGGCATGTACTATCAGTTCAACATAGGAATCATTTTTTTTTTTTTAAGATTTGTCTTTATTAGGCTAGGTGTGGTGGCATATGCCTTTCATCCCAGCACTATGGAAGGAAGAAGCTGGTGAATCTTTGTGAGTTCAAGGCCGGCCTGTACTATACAGCTAGTTCTAAGCCAGTTGGAGCCACATAGTGAGATCTTTACTCAAAAAAAAATGTTTTTAATTATTATTTGCATATGTGTGTGATGGGGGGAAGAAGAGGGAAGGGAGGGAGAAAGGAAGGGATAGGGGTACACATGTATGTGGGTGCCAGCAGGGGTCAGAAGAAAGTGTCAGATCTTTTGGAGCTAGAGTTATAGGCAGCTGGGAGCTGCCCAATGTGGGTGCTGGGTACTGAACCCCAGTCCTCTGCAAGAGTAGCAAGTGTTCTTAACACAGCCATTTCTCTAGCTCCCTCCTATTTTAATTCTTGTAATTCAAATCTCGCTGCTAGATCTAGAGTTCTGTCCTCCCAGAATGGTATTCCTTCTTTGTGTTTCTTTCCACTTTCTCTATGGAAAAAAATTTAAAAATCAGGTCTCAGGTGGGACCTTCAACCATGATGGGGTATAGGATTTAGTTATGGCCAATCACAGTGTGCCATTTTCTGGCCAAAGTGATAGCTTTAGCAAGTCATGTGATCCAAGAAAGATCAATGCAAAAATCTTCCCTAGGTCATTTCAGCTGAGTTCAATTGAAAAATTACTTAAAAAAATTGTTGAAGTCTGGGTATACAACTTAGTGACGCTCAGCACATATATGAAGTCTGGGTATATAATCTCTATCAGCACATGTATGAAGAGTGGGTATATAACCTAGTGGTGCCCAGCACATGTATGAAGTGTGGGTATATAACCTAGTGATACTCAGAACATGTATGAAGCCTGGGTATATAACTTAGTGATGCACAGCATATGCATGAAGGTCTGGGTTTAATCCCTAGCACCACAAAAACAAACCTGTATAAAATAAGTAATTTGACATCTAGGAAGTAGTAAAGACAATGCAGGAACATCCAGCTCCCCATGTATCCACTGATGGCAATCTTGGAAAGGTTAAGCTACCATTTCACATTGGATGCTGATAGCAGATTATCATGTTTGTGGGTAGAGTGAGTCTGATTTAAAAATAAACTCACACAGAATTATGGCAGAGCCCTGAGAATACTATTCTAGCCCCTTACTCCAGCTGAGCCAAAAGCTATGGCCATCTCTGGATTTTCTTTTCATTGGAGCCAGATTTAGGTGGTCTTCTACATCTTTCAGGAAAGTTGTATTTGAAAAACAAAAACTCCAGCCTGGTCTACAGAGCTAGTTCCAGGACAGCCAAGGCTACACAAAGAAACCATTTCTCAAAAACAAAACAAAACAGAACAAACAAAAAACAAACAAAAACAAAGAAGAAAATTAACCCCCCCCCAACCCAAAAACTTTATGAAAAACATTTAAGAGAAAAAAGAAAAAGGGGAGTTCCAGATATATGAAAACCATTTCTGGCCCATTTTGTTAGCCTCCTGCTAGGAATTTAAAGTAAATAACATACAAACCATTAAGAGATGCAACAGAGCTGGGCAGTGGTGGCATATGCATGCCTTTAATCCCAGCACTCGGGAGGCAGAGCAGGCAGATCTCTGTGAGTTCGAGACCAGCCTGGTCTACAAGAGCTGGTTCCAGGACAGCCTCCAAAGCCACAGAGAAACCCTGTCTCAAAAAACCAAAGGTGGGGAAAAAAAAAGAGATGCAACAGAAGTAAGTATTTCCAAATCTAAACCTATCTGATAAACAAAATGATCATGATCCAGACAGGCACTGTATCGCTGGCTCAGCTATTTTCAAGCAAAGGATGAATGAAGACAGTCTTTCCTTGTTGGTATTTGTGCACACTGACACTGGAATGCAATGAACTGTTCTCAAGATTCTTTTTCCTCCACCATCCGATTTGATAGAACAATATTTACCAGTTTGCTTCTCTAATTCTTGCTTGATATCTTCAAACACTTGGGAAAGGAGGTCTTCTTCAGATCTTGTTCCATCTAGGTAAACTAAGAAGTGAGAAATAGCAGTTCAAATATGCTGCAGAATTATCCTGCTATACATTGTGAAACTGTGTTGCTCTTGTTAATAAAAAGCTGATTGGCTGGTGGCTAGGCAGGATTTTTGAGACAGACAGGATGCTAGGAAGAGGAGGGGTGGAGTCCGAGGAGTGGCCAGCCAGACAGAAAAAGCAATATGGCAAGTTCAAAGGTGAGGTAAAAGCCACGAGTTTCGGGGTAGCACATAGAAGAATAGAAATGGGTTAACTTAAGCTGTAAGAGTTAGTTAGTAATAAGCCCGATCTATTGGCTGAGCATATATAATTAATATTAAGTCTCTGTATCCATTATTTGGGAATGGGGTCAGGGGGCAGGAAAGAAAAGTCCAGCTTATTAGTAAAGGATGCTTCGGCATTTCTTTAAAAGACCAATAGCTTTCACCAAAGAACCTAGAACTATGACCTAAGGAAGAAGGGAGGGAGGGAAAGAATGAAAAGAGAAAGAGAGAGAGGATAAGCATTGTCCATATGGCATGCACCGTGTACCTATTTCTTCTGCATTGGGACACTCCCTCCTAGAGGGAGGAAGGAGGCTCATCACACTCCAAAGTAAATGAACTAATTGGCTCATTGAGCTCCTGAGAGTTAGATTTAAAAGGCCCCTTCCAAAGGTTAAATCAGCAGAAACCAACTGCCAGAGACAGAGGACTCTCCCATGCCCAGAGCAGCCAGAAGGTTGTACAGGCAGCTCGCTTTGAGGAGGTGTTGTCATGGTGACATGCAATTGTCTTTGAGTCACCATGCTTCTTTAAGTAATCCCAATAAACTCACTAGCTCACTGAGCTGGACGTGGGTAGTTTCTCTGGTTTGTTCTTGGTGCCTGACTGACACATAATACATATCAGGAGACTGCAGGGGTGCCTGGCCCAAAGAGGAGCAATTTGAAATGCATGTCCAACTGGGATCATCTGTGAAGCTTTTAAACTATGTGTCAGTCTGGACTTTACGACATACTATAGAAGTCAGAAGTTACGTATTTTCAATAAAGCAGGCATGAACACTTTTGTAGAAAAAGAAGTTAACCTGGGTTAAAGAAAAAAAGGACCCTGGAGTCGTAAAACAGCAAGGATGAGGAAGTCTGAAGAGAGTTGCCTGCTAGGAAGTGTGAGTGGTGGAGGAAGGAACAGAACAGCACAGGAGATGAAATTTTGGAGAAAGGGTGTGCCTTGGTGTCTTTATTGATTTTATCTCAAAGAACCGGAAGCCATGGACCAGCTGCTTTTAAACAGGGTGTCTTATATATTTTTTTTTCTGGTGTTGTGATAAAACACTCTAACTAAAAGTAACTTGGGGAAGAAAGGGTTTATTTGGCATACACTTTGAGATCACAGTTCACTGAGGGAAGTCAGGACAGGGACTCAAGGTGAGAGCCTGTCACACGAACCATGGAAGATGCTGCTTACTGGCTTGCTCTCTGGATCACTCAGCTAGCTTTCCCATACAGCCCAGGCCCAACTTCGTATGGTGGCACTGCTCACAATGAATGGGGCCCTCTCACATCAATCATTAGACAGGCTTGCCAGTCTGTCACAGAGATGGCCACAGGCTGATCTAATCTAGGTGATTCCTCAACTGAGACTCCCTCAGATGACTCCAGGCTGTGAGAATTTGACAGCTGACATTAACTAGGCCAAAGAACAAGGACAAAGTTAGACTTGGACTTTAGATGGAGGGAACAAAGGGTGTAAGAGGATGTTTCTCCTGTACGGCACAGAAGCTGCTGGGACAGCACAACCCAACAACAACTCTGACATGGACTCTGTGCCCTTCTGCACAGATCTGAGTCCTTCCCTGGAGCCAACAAGTTCCATCCTATAGGAATGAGTCTCCTTGGCTCTGAAAAGTATGCCAGTCTGATTCTTCTCTCTTGTCCAACAGACTCATGCCACCGCTCCCCCTCCCCACCCCACGTGAGCACTGTACAAACACTCCAGTGACAGTCTCTTAGCTCGAGGCCCAAGTATTCATATTGCCTCCAAATTGGCACATTGTCTCTCAGGTACCTGAATCTTATTTCCTGCAAAACACATGTGTAGTCCTTCCTTACATATCTACAACTCCTTCATGTCTCAAATATCACCGGCTAGTTCCTTAGACACTTTTATGCCCCAGTTCTACTGAGTACTTGTGTTCAAAACTGCAACCTCTAAATGTACCCTTTGGATCAGGAGAGATCTTGCTGAAAAGAAAATGTGCCGGGCGTTGGCGGCGCACGCCTTTAATCCCAGCACTCGGGAGGCAGAGGCAGGCGTATCTCTGTGAGTTCAAGGGCAGCCTGGTCTCCAGAGCGAGTGCCAGGATAGGCTCCAAAGCTACACAGAGAAACCCTGTCTCGAAAACCAAAAAAAAAAAAAAAAAAAAAAAAAAAAAAAAAAAAAAAAAGAAAAGAAAAGAAAATGTATCAATCATGACTGTGTTTAGAGGCTGTCTGTAGAGAGCTTCCCGATTCTCCTAGGACATTCCCTTAGCATTAGAGGGCCTGGCCCTTGGCAGCAGCAACAGCACATCCTCCCTCTGCTTTTCTCTTCTAAAACAAAATGGCCTCTTTTAGGTATTGCTTATGCCTTCCTGTCCCTAGGTCTTTTCTCTGTTCTTCCCATGGTCTGGATGACAGTCATTCCCCCACCCCAAGGCGAGCTAAACTCATATGAGTTTAGTGATAGACAGCTTTCTCAGGGACCTTGAGGTAGGCAGTCTCCCTGGTACTTAATATCTGTGCTTACCTGGAGAAAAGACTTGTTTGTAATGCACACACTTATAATGTGTTTCCTGGTGAAACCTCAGCTGGGTAAGAGTAGAGACTGGATCTGCCTCCGTCACCTTCAACCACCATAGGCAACATCAGGCAAGGGTGGTTCAATGAAAGACCAAATGGAATCTGGCAAGAGGTACAAGAACCACCAGGAGAAAAAGAAACCAGCAAGGACCAGTTGTAGGAGAGGGGAACCCAGAGATTGCCTGAGCATATCTTTAAGAACTCCTTGAGAGAAAATATTTTCCAAGTAATCCTTTCTGTGCTTTGACATAAATGAGAAGTAAAAGGCCTTAAGAGAAATGGGGAAGGTACTTACCAATATTCCAAGTGATGGTGTTCATTTCTTGTCTGTGCTTTAGGTACATGGGCCACACATGGCCATCAAAGTACCCTGGAGGGTCAGGAGGCTCATATACCCTTGTACTAGAAAAACATGCAGGAAACTTGATGTTCATACAAAATTATGATTGACAAAATGAATCATGGTCAAGATAATGTGAAAATCATTCATGTTAACTCTAAAGAGGAACTCAGACTATTTTTTTTTAATTCAGTTGTACTAAGAAAGGTAGCAAAATGGATTTGGTTCTCTAATTTAAACAATAACCCCGTAACTCATTAATGTTCATAATTATCTCTTCTCAGTCTCCTGTGTTTTAGAAAAGAATTATGGAACACGTACAAGAAAAAATAAGGAGTGAAATATGGACAGACTGACTTCCTCTCCTATCTAGCTGGTGGTCTCTGCAGCGACAGCAGAGCATAGGCATGAGGGTGAGGAGGAAGGTGCCTGACAGGATGTCACCAGCCCTTCTTAGAGAAGTTACTGTACACTACTCCAGGTGATGAGCACTTTTAGAAAAACGTTTGACTTATGAGTTAAGGCTTGTTCAATAATGTCACTTTTCTTGTTTTCCCTGTATTTCATCTTTTGGATACCAACGCACAAAGATGGTTTTGAAACGTACCTCCGCCTCCTCTTACATTCTTCATATGGAATGGTCAGGAAGTAACTTCTGTTCCATATGGTGTCCAGTGGCCTAAGATAACAACACACTTGGTTCACAAGGCTCTCTCTCCCCTACCCCTGCATTCCTTCAGGTTGGTATTAGAGTGGGAAGGCTTACTTATAATTAAAGAGAAGGAAACCTTCAATAATTAAAATGGGAACCCTTTGAGAACTTTCCAAAGCTGCTGGTCCTGCAGAGTGCCCTGGGTTTTCCATCCAACATGAAATGGCTGACATCATTTCTTCCATGTTAAGAGCTTCAAGCACTGAAACAAACATAAGACACATGAAACTAATATAGCAAACATTTTTTAGGTGGTCAGCTTTTTTGTGATAAGTATCTCCAGAGCTCTGTAAATGTATGACATAACAGCATTTCACTTATCTTTCAAGGTACCTAATAATAGATACTTCTTTTGAGATAGGGTTTTTCTGTGTAGCTTTGGAGCCTGTCCTAGAACTTGCTCTGTAGACCAGGCTGGCCTCAAACTCACAAAGATCCTCCTGCCTCTGCCTCTGCCTCCCAAAGGCATGTGCCACCAATACCTGGCTCTAATAATACTTTAAACACCCAATTAAAACACTAATAGAGATATATTTGAGTGGTATATCCAAGACATTTTTATTATGGAAAAAACAAAGATGTACAAATGTAAAATACAATGAATAACATGACACTATTTCCAGCTGTTAATTTTTTTTATATTGATGTACTTATTGTGTATGTGGGGGGGGGGGGTCAGAGGACAAGTTGAGGGATTCAGTTTTGTCCTTCCACCACAGGGATCTTAGGGATGGAACTCAGGTTGTCAGGCTTGGTGGCAACCTGACCCCAGCCTTGACTACTATAAATTCATGGCTGACTATCCCATCAATTCTTTCCTGATACGGAAAAACTAAAAAATTATGGTACTGGAGACTAAATCCAGGATTTTGTGTGGATTAGGTAAGCACTCAACTCCTGAACTATATGTCCCAAGCAAGATCTTTAAAAATAAAACTTAAATTAGGGCTGGAGAGATGGCTTTGTGGTTAAGAGTACCCAATGTTCTTTGAGAGGACACATGGTCAATTCCCAGCACTTACATGGTGGTTCACAGCTGCCTGTAATTCTAATTTATGGAAGAAAAAAAAAACTATAGATACATTGGAAGGATAAATAACATATCATAATCTATTTGGAAAGTAGCCATATTAACAGTAAAGGATCTCTAATGCACGAAAGGCTCTTTTTTATGTTTATGGGTGTTTTGCCTGCTTGTAAGACTGTGCATGTGTGTTCAGTGCCCACAGATGCCGGAGGAGAGCATCGGATCCCCCAGAGACTGAAGGTGGATACAGTTTTAAGCTGCCATGTAGGTGCTGGGAATTGAACCCATCTGCTAGAAGGACAATCTGTGGCTAATCACCGAGCCTACATCTCTCTAGTTCTACATGAAAACCTTTTTAAAGTTATAGGATACAAATGTCATTTCAAACCCTGAAATGTGCAACTTCAAGAGCTAAAGAGTATGACTCTGGAGAAGCAGAACAGAGTATTCCTCATGCACGGTCTTCAGACCATCCCAGCAACTTGTCAGACACAGAAATTCTCAGCCTCATTCCTGGACCACTAACCACACCACATGCTCTCACAAGTGTTTCCACCGTAAAGTTTGAAGTGTGGGCTAATTAAGTTAATGGAGATAAGACTATTGAGATTTTCTTATGGTTATGCTGCTGGTTTGGCTAAGTGCCACTTTTTCCAGGAAAGTGCCAGTTTCATCAAAGTTTACAAATAAGTCTCATAAGAATATCCATGAATTAGGTAAGCACACATGTGCACAGACATACACGCAGGCGAATTATTTCTTGATCCATTTCTGAGGGGGTCACTCAGATTCTTCAAACAGGTGTACATCTCCTCTCAATATGAAGTCCTCACCATATGTCTCCGAGTCCTTGTTCTTCTTTCTGAAACCCTACAGGTTAGGTCTTTTGCATCTTCAAGTTACAGATCTTCTCCTGTCATGTTTATTTTTCTAGTGACTACTGAGAGAGCTGTAAGATTTTGGGTTATTACACTTTTTTTTGTTTTTGTTTTTCAGTTACCAAATTTCTTCCTGGCTTTTTTTTTTTTTTCACATTTCTATTTCTTTCTTGGGGCATTAAACGTTTCTCCTGTTTCAAGCTTATCTGCAGTTGCTGGCTGAACTCTTTTTTTTTTTTTTTTTCAAAGCCACTTTAAAATGTTTGTCAGACAATTTTTACGACAGTGTGGTCACAGAACTGATGTATATTGGCCATTATTTTTTCTAATTCAAGTTGAGACTGTCTTGCCTCTTTCACTGACATATGCCTTTCAGGTGTGTCCTCATGATCTGGGGTGTTGCTGTGATTTCATCTTCTTGTTTTGCAGCCAGTCACTCTGAAGTGTCCCCAGGTTCACAGGGGCATGTGTGTTCAGTGTCCTTATGATACTGGGTGGGTGGGAGGGGGGTCATAGAGGGAAAAGAGCATCATGGCTGCTGCACGAGGGCAGAAGCTCAGTGTTCCACTGTCTCCTGATGGCAGTAGCTGACATGGCCTGAGGGCCAGCCTACCCTGTCTCATTCTGACTCTGCTGCCCAGTTTGGAAGTTTGGCTCATTGTTTGGCTCTGTGAAATCTCCTGTGGGTGATGTAGAGGCCAAAAGTCCCTCCACATTGTTGGTGGTACGTGAAGGTCTTGGGGTGTAGCCTTCCACTGGTTATGACAGGGGAGTAAGACTTTCCTTTTGTGCCTAGCTAAAATGGGACCAAAGGACACTGTATTCCAGTAGCTACCATTGTTCTGGTCCTTTGGTTGTAGGTTTCTTGGTGCTTTTTTTGTTTGTTTGTTTGTTTTGTTTTTTGAGACAGGGTTTCTCTGTGGCTTTGGTGGCTGTCCTGGAACTAGCTCTTGTAGACAAGGCTGGTCTCGAACTCACAGAGATCCATCTGCCTCTCCTCCTGAGTGCTGGGATTAAAGGCATGCACCACCACCACCCAGCTCTTGGAGCTTTTTATGTCCATTGATGGTTCATGTTGCATACATTTCCAACAATCCAGGTGGTTTATGGGAGAAATAAAGAAAACACAGTGTCCCAGTTAGGGTTTCTATCGCTTGAAGAGACACCATGACCACAGCAACTCTTATAAAGGAAAAAAATTAATTGAGGTGGCAGCTTACAATTTCAGAGTTTTTGTCCATTATCATCATGGTAGGACACAGTGGTGTATACTGGCAGACATTGTGCTGGAGAGATAACTAAGTGTCCTATCTTGGCTTGCAGGGAATAGGAAGTGGTCTGATTATCACACTGAGGGAAGCTTGAGCAAAAGAGATCTCAAAGCCCACCCCAGTAGTGACACACTTCCTCCAAGATCACACCTACTCCAACAAGGCTACACCTCCTAATAGTGCCACTCCCTTTGGGGGTCATTTTCTTTCAGATCACCACACACACACAGGGAATCATACCCATGTGATCCCTTGAGTCACAAAGTCCTCAGCCAGCATGCTGTCTTCTTTCAGTCTTCCCTTCTTTGTTATATTGTATCACAGGTTCTGGCTAAATGAATGAGGCCCAGTGACAAGGGGACAGGGAGTTAAAACATTTTCTATGTTTCCTAGTGATTTATTTTTCAGTCCATGGAATCCATGTGTCTTGCTTCACACAAGATTTGATAATATTTAGGATTTGCTTCAAAAAATGTAGATGGAAAAGAAAAGTGGGTGAGAGTGGAGATGAAACATAACCGCCAAAGGGCTCATTATGAATAAAGCTGGTGATAAACTCATGACCATTTATTACAGTTTTCTGTCTACTTTTGTCCATGCTTGAAACTGTCCATAGGAAAAGTAATTTTAAGTAACTTAAAAGTACTATCCTTGCCTACTTACTCTCTATTTATAGAACTGAAATGTCATTTGCTATGACTAGAGCATCCTTATGCTCTTATTCACGTCTATGTTGGGAACCTGTTCTATGCACCCACTTGTTCAAGTTGCTTAAATATTATACAGTTAGTAAATTTTTTTCCCAGCTAGTTCTACTAGCTAAGAAGTGTACCCCCCTTGCAAATTCACATATTGAGGTCTCATGCCAAGTATGCTGGATTATTATCCTACCTGGAAGTACATTAACAAAGTACACAATTAGTTAAGCGGCAGGGCAGGGACCTCCTGCGACATGATTATGTCACTATAAAAGGTGGAGATTAAGGTACACATGCAGATGGGGCGATGGCATGTGAAGTGAAAGGAAAGATGGGGGTAATGAAGCCAAGGCCAGGGTGTGGCCCAGAATCGACTGTCTCTCGCAGCCTTCAACAGCAACCCTGACTACACCTTCACCACAGATCCAGCTTCCAGACCCATGGGGCAGAACCCTTCTGTGGTGTAAGCCATCCAGTATGTTATAGATTTGTTAACTCTCTTTTATAAACTGCCATTTTAGTGTTTACAA